>NC_090293.1:15222000-15443883 GCF_037392515.1 Haliotis asinina | reverse complement strand
ATACACCTTCCCGTTATTACATTACTGTCCAATTGATGGTTGTTATACACCTTCCCGTTATTACATTACTGTCCAATTGATGGTTGTTATACACCTTCCCGTTATTACATTACTGTCCAACTGATGGTTGTTATACACCTTCCCGTTATTACATTACTGTCCAACTGATGGTTGTTATACACCTTCCCGTTATTACATTACTGTCCAATTGATGGTTGTTATACACCTTCCCGTTATTACATTACTGTCCAACTGATGGTTGTTATACACCTTCCCGTTATTACATTACTGTCCAACTGATGGTTGTTATACACCTTCCCGTTATTACATTACTGTCCAACTGATGGTTGTTATACACCTTCCCGTTATTACATTACTGTCCAACTGATGGTTGTTATACACCTTCCCGTTATTACATTACTGTCCAACTGATGGTTGTTATACACCTTCCCGTTATTACATTACTGTCCAACTGATGGTTGTTATACACCTTCCCGTTATTACATTACTGTCCAACTGATGGTTGTTATACACCTTCCCGTTATTACATTACTGTCCAACTGATGGTTGTTATACACCTTCCCGTTATTACATTACTGTCCAACTGATGGTTGTTATACACCTTCCCGTTATTACATTACTGTCCAACTGATGGTTGTTATACACCTTCCCGTTATTACATTACTGTCCAACTGATGGTTGTTATACACCTTCCCGTTATTACATTACTGTCCAACTGATGGTTGTTATACACCTTCCCGTTATTACATTACTGTCCAACTGATGGTTGTTATACACCTTCCCGTTATTACATTACTGTCCAACTGATGGTTGTTATACACCTTCCCGTTATTACATTACTGTCCAACTGATGGTTGTTATACACCTTCCCGTTATTACATTACTGTCCAACTGATGGTTGTTATACACCTTCCCGTTATTACATTACTGTCCAACTGATGGTTGTTATACACCTTCCCGTTATTACATTACTGTCCAACTGATGGTTGTTATACACCTTCCGTTATTACATTACTGTCCAACTGATGGTTGTTATACACCTTCCCGTTATTACATTACTGTCCAATTGATGGTTGTTATACACCTTCCCGTTATTACATTACTGTCCAACTGATGGTTGTTATACACCTTCCCGTTATTACATTACTGTCCAATTGATGGTTGTTATACACCTTCCCGTTATTACATTACTGTCCAATTGATGGTTGTTATACACCTTCCCGTTATTACATTACTGTCCAACTGATGGTTGTTATACACCTTCCCGTTATTACATTACTGTCCAATTGATGGTTGTTATACACCTTCCCGTTATTACATTACTGTCCAATTGATGGTTGTTATACACCTTCCCGTTATTACATTACTGTCCAACTGATGGTTGTTATACACCTTCCCGTTATTACATTACTGTCCAATTGATGGTTGTTATACACCTTCCCGTTATTACATTACTGTCCAATTGATGGTTGTTATACACCTTCCCGTTATTACATTACTGTCCAATTGATGGTTGTTATACACCTTCCCGTTATTACATTACTGTCCAACTGATGGTTGTTATACACCTTCCCGTTATTACATTACTGTCCAACTGATGGTTGTTATACACCTTCCCGTTATTACATTACTGTCCAATTGATGGTTGTTATACACCTTCCCGTTATTACATTACTGTCCAATTGATGGTTGTTATACACCTTCCCGTTATTACATTACTGTCCAATTGATGGTTGTTATACACCTTCCCGTTATTACATTACTGTCCAACTGATGGTTGTTATACACCTTCCCGTTATTACATTACTGTCCAATTGATGGTTGTTATACACCTTCCCGTTATTACATTACTGTCCAACTGATGGTTGTTATACACCTTCCCGTTATTACATTACTGTCCAATTGATGGTTGTTATACACCTTCCCGTTATTACATTACTGTCCAATTGATGGTTGTTATACACCTTCCCGTTATTACATTACTGTCCAACTGATGGTTGTTATACACCTTCCCGTTATTACATTACTGTCCAACTGATGGTTGTTATACACCTTCCCGTTATTACATTACTGTCCAACTGATGGTTGTTATACACCTTCCCGTTATTACATTACTGTCCAATTGATGGTTGTTATACACCTTCCCGTTATTACATTACTGTCCAACTGATGGTTGTTATACACCTTCCCGTTATTACATTACTGTCCAATTGATGGTTGTTATACACCTTCCCGTTATTACATTACTGTCCAATTGATGGTTGTTATACACCTTCCCGTTATTACATTACTGTCCAATTGATGGTTGTTATACACCTTCCCGTTATTACATTACTGTCCAATTGATGGTTGTTATACACCTTCCCGTTATTACATTACTGTCCAACTGATGGTTGTTATACACCTTCCCGTTATTACATTACTGTCCAATTGATGGTTGTTATACACCTTCCCGTTATTACATTACTGTCCAACTGATGGTTGTTATACACCTTCCCGTTATTACATTACTGTCCAACTGATGGTTGTTATACACCTTCCCGTTATTACATTACTGTCCAATTGATGGTTGTTATACACCTTCCCGTTATTACATTACTGTCCAATTGATGGTTGTTATACACCTTCCCGTTATTACATTACTGTCCAATTGATGGTTGTTATACACCTTCCCGTTATTACATTACTGTCCAATTGATGGTTGTTATACACCTTCCCGTTATTACATTACTGTCCAATTGATGGTTGTTATACACCTTCCCGTTATTACATTACTGTCCAATTGATGGTTGGTATACACCTTCCCGTTATTACATTACTGTCCAATTGATGGTTGTTATACACCTTCCCGTTATTACATTACTGTCCAACTGATGGTTGTTATACACCTTCCCGTTATTACATTACTGTCCAATTGATGGTTGTTATACACCTTCCCGTTATTACATTACTGTCCAATTGATGGTTGTTATACACCTTCCCGTTATTACATTACTGTCCAATTGATGGTTGTTATACACCTTCCCGTTATTACATTACTGTCCAACTGATGGTTGTTATACACCTTCCCGTTATTACATTACTGTCCAATTGATGGTTGTTATACACCTTCCCGTTATTACATTACTGTCCAATTGATGGTTGTTATACACCTTCCCGTTATTACATTACTGTCCAATTGATGGTTGTTATACACCTTCCCGTTATTACATTACTGTCCAACTGATGGTTGTTATACACCTTCCCGTTATTACATTACTGTCCAATTGATGGTTGTTATACACCTTCCCGTTATTACATTACTGTCCAATTGATGGTTGTTATACACCTTCCCGTTATTACATTACTGTCCAACTGATGGTTGTTATACACCTTCCCGTTATTACATTACTGTCCAATTGATGGTTGTTATACACCTTCCCGTTATTACATTACTGTCCAATTGATGGTTGTTATACACCTTCCCGTTATTACATTACTGTCCAACTGATGGTTGTTATACACCTTCCCGTTATTACATTACTGTCCAATTGATGGTTGTTATACACCTTCCCGTTATTACATTACTGTCCAATTGATGGTTGGTATACACCTTCCCGTTATTACATTACTGTCCAACTGATGGTTGTTATACACCTTCCCGTTATTACATTACTGTCCAATTGATGGTTGTTATACACCTTCCCGTTATTACATTACTGTCCAATTGATGGTTGTTATACACCTTCCCGTTATTACATTACTGTCCAATTGATGGTTGTTATACACCTTCCCGTTATTACATTACTGTCCAACTGATGGTTGTTATACACCTTCCCGTTATTACATTACTGTCCAACTGATGGTTGTTATACACCTTCCCGTTATTACATTACTGTCCAATTGATGGTTGTTATACACCTTCCCGTTATTACATTACTGTCCAACTGATGGTTGTTATACACCTTCCCGTTATTACATTACTGTCCAACTGATGGTTGTTATACACCTTCCCGTTGTTACATTACTGTCCAACTGATGGTTGTTATACACCTTCCCGTTGTTACATTACTGTCCAACTGATGGTTGTTATACACCTTCCCGTTATTACATTACTGTCCAACTGATGGTTGTTATACACCTTCCCGTTATTACATTACTGTCCAACTGATGGTTGTTATACACCTTCCCGTTATTACATTACTGTCCAACTGATGGTTGTTATACACCTTCCCGTTATTACATTACTGTCCAACTGATGGTTGTTATACACCTTCCCGTTATTACACTACTGTCCAATTGATGGTTGTTATACACCTTCCCGTTATTACATTACTGTCCAACTGATGGTTGTTATACACCTTCCCGTTATTACATTACTGTCCAACTGATGGTTGTTATACACCTTCCCGTTATTACACTCCTGTCCAACTGATGGTTGTTATACACCTTCCCGTTATTACACTCCTGTCCAACTGATGGTTGTTATACACCTTCCCGTTATTACATTACTGTCCAATTGATGGTTGTTATACACCTTCCCGTTATTACATTACTGTCCAACTGATGGTTGTTATACACCTTCCCGTTATTACATTACTGTCCAATTGATGGTTGTTATACACCTTCCCGTTATTACATTACTGTCCAACTGATGGTTGTTATACACCTTCCCGTTATTACATTACTGTCCAATTGATGGTTGTTATACACCTTCCCGTTATTACATTACTGTCCAACTGATGGTTGTTATACACCTTCCCGTTATTACATTACTGTCCAATTGATGGTTGTTATACACCTTCCCGTTATTACATTACTGTCCAACTGATGGTTGTTATACACCTTCCCGTTATTACATTACTGTCCAATTGATGGTTGTTATACACCTTCCCGTTATTACATTACTGTCCAATTGATGGTTGTTATACACCTTCCCGTTATTACATTACTGTCCAACTGATGGTTGTTATACACCTTCCCGTTATTACATTACTGTCCAATTGATGGTTGTTATACACCTTCCCGTTACTACATTACTGTCCAATTGATGGTTGTTATACACCTTCCCGTTATTACATTACTGTCCAACTGATGGTTGTTATACACCTTCCCGTTATTACATTACTGTCCAATTGATGGTTGTTATACACCTTCCCGTTATTACATTACTGTCCAATTGATGGTTGTTATACACCTTCCCGTTATTACATTATTGTCCAATTGATGGTTGTTATACACCTTCCCGTTATTACATTACTGTCCAATTGATGGTTGTTATACACCTTCCCGTTATTACATTACTGTCCAACTGATGGTTGTTATACACCTTCCCGTTATTACATTACTGTCCAATTGATGGTTGTTATACACCTTCCCGTTATTACATTACTGTCCAATTGATGGTTGTTATACACCTTCCCGTTATTACATTACTGTCCAATTGATGGTTGTTATACACCTTCCCGTTATTACATTACTGTCCAACTGATGGTTGTTATACACCTTCCCGTTATTACATTACTGTCCAATTGATGGTTGTTATACACCTTCCCGTTATTACACTACTGTCCAACTGATGGTTGTTATACACCTTCCCGTTATTACATTACTGTCCAATTGATGGTTGTTATACACCTTCCCGTTATTACATTACTGTCCAATTGATGGTTGTTATACACCTCCCCGTTATTACATTACTGTCCAACTGATGGTTGTTATACACCTTCCCGTTATTACATTACTGTCCAACTGATGGTTGTTATACACCTTCCCGTTATTACATTACTGTCCAACTGATGGTTGTTATACACCTTCCCGTTATTACATTACTGTCCAATTGATGGTTGTTATACACCTTCCCGTTATTACATTACTGTCCAACTGATGGTTGTTATACACCTTCCCGTTATTACATTACTGTCCAATTGATGGTTGTTATACACCTTCCCGTTATTACATTACTGTCCAATTGATGGTTGTTATACACCTTCCCGTTATTACATTACTGTCCAATTGATGGTTGTTATACACCTTCCCGTTATTACATTACTGTCCAATTGATGGTTGTTATACACCTTCCCGTTATTACATTACTGTCCAACTGATGGTTGTTATACACCTTCCCGTTATTACATTACTGTCCAATTGATGGTTGTTATACACCTTCCCGTTATTACATTACTGTCCAACTGATGGTTGTTATACACCTTCCCGTTATTACATTACTGTCCAACTGATGGTTGTTATACACCTTCCCGTTATTACATTACTGTCCAACTGATGGTTGTTATACACCTTCCCGTTATTACATTACTGTCCAACTGATGGTTGTTATACACCTTCCCGTTATTACATTACTGTCCAACTGATGGTTGTTATACACCTTCCCGTTATTACATTACTGTCCAACTGATGGTTGTTATACACCTTCCCGTTATTACATTACTGTCCAACTGATGGTTGTTATACACCTTCCCGTTATTACATTACTGTCCAACTGATGGTTGTTATACACCTTCCCGTTATTACATTACTGTCCAACTGATGGTTGTTATACACCTTCCCGTTATTACATTACTGTCCAATTGATGGTTGTTATACACCTTCCCGTTATTACATTACTGTCCAATTGATGGTTGTTATACACCTTCCCGTTATTACATTACTGTCCAATTGATGGTTGTTATACACCTTCCCGTTATTACATTACTGTCCAACTGACGGTTGTTATACACCTTCCCGTTATTACATTACTGTCCAACTGACGGTTGTTATACACCTTCCCGTTATTACATTACTGTCCAACTGATGGTTGTTATACACCTTCCCGTTATTACATTACTGTCCAACTGGTGGTTGTTATACACCTTCCCGTTATTACACTACTGTCCAACTGATGGTTGTTATACACCTTCCCGTTATTACATTACTGTCCAACTGATGGTTGTTATACACCTTCCCGTTGTTACATTACTGTCCAACTGATGGTTGTTATACACCTTCCCGTTGTTACATTACTGTCCAATTGATGGTTGTTATACACCTTCCCGTTATTACATTACTGTCCAATTGATGGTTGTTATACACCTTCCCGTTATTACATTACTGTCCAATTGATGGTTGTTATACACCTTCCCGTTATTACATTACTGTCCAATTGATGGTTGTTATACACCTTCCCGTTATTACATTACTGTCCAATTGATGGTTGTTATACACCTTCCCGTTATTACATTACTGTCCAACTGATGGTTGTTATACACCTTCCCGTTATTACATTACTGTCCAATTGATGGTTGTTATACACCTTCCCGTTATTACATTACTGTCCAACTGATGGTTGTTATACACCTTCCCGTTATTACATTACTGTCCAACTGATGGTTGTTATACACCTTCCCGTTATTACATTACTGTCCAATTGATGGTTGTTATACACCTTCCCGTTATTACATTACTGTCCAATTGATGGTTGTTATACACCTTCCCGTTATTACATTACTGTCCAATTGATGGTTGTTATACACCTTCCCGTTATTACATTACTGTCCAATTGATGGTTGTTATACACCTTCCCGTTATTACATTACTGTCCAATTGATGGTTGTTATACACCTTCCCGTTATTACATTACTGTCCAACTGATGGTTGTTATACACCTTCCCGTTATTACATTACTGTCCAACTGATGGTTGTTATACACCTTCCCGTTATTACATTACTGTCCAACTGATGGTTGTTATACACCTTCCCGTTATTACATTACTGTCCAACTGATGGTTGTTATACACCTTCCCGTTATTACATTACTGTCCAACTGATGGTTGTTATACACCTTCCCGTTATTACATTACTGTCCAATTGATGGTTGTTATACACCTTCCCGTTATTACATTACTGTCCAATTGATGGTTGTTATACACCTTCCCGTTATTACATTACTGTCCAACTGATGGTTGTTATACACCTTCCCGTTATTACATTACTGTCCAATTGATGGTTGTTATACACCTTCCCGTTATTACATTACTGTCCAATTGATGGTTGTTATACACCTTCCCGTTATTACATTACTGTCCAACTGATGGTTGTTATACACCTTCCCGTTATTACATTACTGTCCAACTGATGGTTGTTATACACCTTCCCGTTATTACATTACTGTCCAATTGATGGTTGTTATACACCTTCCCGTTATTACATTACTGTCCAATTGATGGTTGTTATACACCTTCCCGTTATTACATTACTGTCCAATTGATGGTTGTTATACACCTTCCCGTTATTACATTACTGTCCAATTGATGGTTGTTATACACCTTCCCGTTATTACATTACTGTCCAATTGATGGTTGTTATACACCTTCCCGTTATTACATTACTGTCCAATTGATGGTTGTTATACACCTTCCCGTTATTACATTACTGTCCAATTGATGGTTGTTATACACCTTCCCGTTATTACATTACTGTCCAATTGATGGTTGTTATACACCTTCCCGTTATTACATTACTGTCCAATTGATGGTTGTTATACACCTTCCCGTTATTACACTACTGTCCAATTGATGGTTGTTATACACCTTCCCGTTATTACATTACTGTCCAATTGATGGTTGTTATACACCTTCCCGTTATTACACTACTGTCCAACTGATGGTTGTTATACACCTTCCCGTTATTACATTACTGTCCAACTGATGGTTGTTATACACCTTCCCGTTATTACATTACTGTCCAACTGATGGTTGTTATACACCTTCCCGTTATTACATTACTGTCCAATTGATGGTTGTTATACACCTTCCCGTTATTACATTACTGTCCAATTGATGGTTGTTATACACCTTCCCGTTATTACATTACTGTCCAACTGATGGTTGTTATACACCTTCCCGTTATTACATTACTGTCCAATTGATGGTTGTTATACACCTTCCCGTTATTACATTACTGTCCAACTGATGGTTGTTATACACCTTCCCGTTATTACATTACTGTCCAATTGATGGTTGTTATACACCTTCCCGTTATTACATTACTGTCCAACTGATGGTTGTTATACACCTTCCCGTTATTACATTACTGTCCAATTGATGGTTGTTATACACCTTCCCGTTATTACATTACTGTCCAACTGATGGTTGTTATACACCTTCCCGTTATTACATTACTGTCCAACTGATGGTTGTTATACACCTTCCCGTTATTACATTACTGTCCAATTGATGGTTGTTATACACCTTCCCGTTATTACATTACTGTCCAATTGATGGTTGTTATACACCTTCCCGTTATTACATTACTGTCCAATTGATGGTTGTTATACACCTTCCCGTTATTACATTACTGTCCAATTGATGGTTGTTATACACCTTCCCGTTATTACATTACTGTCCAACTGATGGTTGTTATACACCTTCCCGTTATTACATTACTGTCCAACTGATGGTTGTTATACACCTTCCCGTTATTACATTACTGTCCAATTGATGGTTGTTATACACCTTCCCGTTATTACATTACTGTCCAACTGATGGTTGTTATACACCTTCCCGTTATTACATTACTGTCCAACTGATGGTTGTTATACACCTTCCCGTTATTACATTACTGTCCAACTGATGGTTGTTATACACCTTCCCGTTATTACATTACTGTCCAACTGATGGTTGTTATACACCTTCCCGTTATTACATTACTGTCCAACTGATGGTTGTTATACACCTTCCCGTTATTACATTACTGTCCAATTGATGGTTGTTATACACCTTCCCGTTATTACATTACTGTCCATTTGATGGAAGTAATTGCATAATTGTTATTTCATAACTGCAATATTTCTGCCTGTTATAACAGCTGATATCTAACAGCTGGGCGATGTTTTTTAACTATAGATACATTTGTCACACTGCTGACAGGCATTGTATGCATGCAGTTGTGCAACATTTGATCGAAGTTACATAGAATTGAAAGAGGTAGTCTCTCATTAACAGCTGTCTCTTTGTTAAAAATGTAAAAAGAACTGCGTCTGACAGTCGTTTCTGATGTTTCATCGAATATCAGACAAAACTGAAATGACAAGACTATTTACGTTACATTGCCATACCTTTACTGCATCCTTCTCAAACTTTATTTTCATTATCTCAATGGCAAGCTGATCCCAGTGGGACAGAGCGATGCCAGGATAGAATGATTTATTCAAATGAAAAAGGTCCTACGAGGCGGTGGTTAACGACAGTTTAGTGCTAGTATTTAACCACATATGGGAAATCGTAATCGCTTAAATGTCACAGTTACTGACATATTGATTATTCATAACAAACTAGCAGCAATAATCATTAAGTAATTAGTGATGTATTATCCCCGAGCGCGCTGTGCGTGGAGTGGCATTCACGTCATTGAGACCAGATGTTCTGTCCTTTACCTGCCTAGCACAGTTGCAAAAGCGTTTGGTGGTCACGCTGATGCGCTGCGTTCGATTCAGCGCCTCTGTGTGAAAACAGTTTTTGATTTTCCCATAGTAAACTGTCGAGGATATTGCACCAAGACGCATGGAAGCGCCATACAACATAAATTAGGATAGTGATGGGATAGCCTGGTGATTAACGACGTAGTGTACTACGCCGAAGACCAATATTCAAATACCCGTTAGTAGGGTGAGACCCATTTCTGATGTCCGTCGCTGTGGTATGGCGTGGGTTTGGGGGATTACCATACACTATTGCACATGATGAGGGTGAATGACTTTTACGCCGCTCTCAGCAATATTCGGCCGGCAGAATGGCGGCGGTCTGTAAATAATAGAGTCTGGACCAGGCAATCCAGTGATCAACAGCATTACCATCGATCTAGGTAATTGGTAGTCGATGGCCCGTGTCAACCAACTCTGATCACCCAATCCCGTTAGTTGCCTCTTACGACCAGCATGGGTTGAAAAAACCAATTTTAACCAAGATCTTTACGGTTTAACACACTATAGGAAGCGCGGTGGGAGTGCCCAGTAACTAAAGCGTGTTCGATTCCCTACATGGGTACAGCGTGGGAAAGGCATTTCTGCGGTCCCCAATCGTGATTTTGCTGGAATACTACTTACACCCAATTCGCACACTCATTCACCATTGGAGATCAACAAGACCCAGGGACGAAGAGTTGAAGCGCTCGTACAATTTCTTTCCCGGTACTCCCATTGTCTAATTTCTGCGCTGTTCATTTGGCGGTTATGTCGGATATTCACTAAGAGCATGAAACTCCTCCTTTCATTGTCCTCAACGTGTCCATAACCTGTATTGTTTCCCCTGATTTTGTTATTTGATGCTCAAGCTGGTATAGCAGATTCGTCGATTCATATATTTGCAATCGCAAATGAAGCAAAACACCTGCTCGTCCCTCCACTCTTCCTTTAAAAGACACGACAGAAATGAGGTGTATAAAACCTCTGTGGCAAAACTGAGAGTTTCAGATTTGGCGTTCTTAGGTATACAGGTTTGGGCGTCTTTACGGGTGATGTGGTGACGCAAACGTTTCTATCTGTGTATCCTCAGTTGTTTTCACAATGCAAACGAAACCTCCAGTAATCTCCGGCGACTCTAAACGCCCAGTCCCCTCTTCGACCTCCGATATAAAAAAAAAATAATTTGATCAATGGTCAATAGTTAACGATTAATGACCAGTCTCGGTGACTTCCATGTTTTGACAATGTGACTTCTCAAAAATGACAACAACATTTCATATATTGAATGTATTCTCACATTGAAAACTCGGGTAAGTGAATTCTGCCTAAGACATTCATAATATAAGTTATAACTAGGAGATAAGCATACTGTGTTGGAAAATCAGAGGTGCATGACGGAATTCTAATAGCTCTAAATCTGATTTAAAATAAAAAAAATATAGAGCTATTATAATTTCGTTAGATATCTTTGACTTTCAAACAGAGGACGTTTATCTTCATTCTACCATGACCTCAATATTAAGAATTAAAACACTGTGTTGGAAAATCTAATGAAATTATGTACCTCTGAATGGCTGATTACCCAATCACAATCCATTTTTTTCTGAAGTCATGGTAAAATGAGCTTTACAGTGAGCACGTTTTCACACAAGGACATGTTATTTTACATATTATAGCAACGTAATTGCTTTACACATTGTGTAGTCTGTTTGACGCAAACGCGGACTGATGAATTGCTTATAATAAGCATAACATACTCAATGAAACGCTGGTCATAATCAAAACATCATACCAAATCTGTGAGGCTTTCGCAGAGTTTTTGTTCGAATATTAAAAAAGTTGTTTAACAAACTATCGTTAAAATGTGCAGGGAGTGTGGGTAAAGGCACAGCCACGTGTTCGAGAAGCACGTGCACAAGTGCCGAGAAAGTTATTTATTCAGTAACCTGTGCTGTCTCAATGCTATCTCGCACACCTGGCAGTCTCTTTCTCTGCCCTCCTCCCTCGTAACAAATCGTGAACTGTATTAATATTTTCATGATAGTTTCTTAACCGACTTTTTAGTTTAAGGAAAAATATTCTGCAAAACCCTCACAAAGTTGGTATGATGTTCTGGTTATGATAAGCGTTTCACTGTGTATGTTATGTTTTCGAGTTTCACTGCATTTCATCGGTCCGCTTTTGAGCCAAACGGACTATACATATTAGTGTTTTACACAATATCCACACATTATAAATAATTATGCTAAATAATAAAGTACATGGTCTCCACATTTCACGAAAGGGGCTTCTGAAACATGGCGTCCCCATAGCATTAAAGAGACTTCTGAAACATGGCGTCTCCATAGCATTAAAGAGACTTCTGGAACATGGCCTCTCCATAGCATTAAAGAGACTTCTGAAACATGGCGTCTCCACTGCATTAAAGAGACTTCTGAAACATGGCGTCTCCATAGCATTAAAGAGACTTCTGAAACATGGCCTCTCCAAAGCATTAAAGAGACTTCTGAAACATGGCGTCTCCACTGCATTAAAGAGACTACTGAAACATGGCCTTTCCACTGCATTAAAGAGACTACTGAAACATGGCCTTTCCACTGCATTAAAGAGACTACTGAAACATGGCCTTTCCACTGCATTAAAGAGACTACTGAAACATGGCAAGGAAAAGGCTACTGAAATACAGCATTTCCAATGCAAGAAAGAGGTTGGTGGAACATGGCTTCTCCATTGTAAGAGAAAGGCTTACGTCATAGGTGTAGGTGTACAATATTACAGTAGCAACTTCACACGTTCACAAGTGCAAGCTTCACGGGGTATTAGACAGATTCGTGTTAAATTAAACGGCTTCACATACTGTTGACAGTTCATGAGCGTCATCATGGCTTTACATGAACTAAAGATATTATTTGGCTTTACATGTGCTGTGCCGACACCAAAGTACTCTTCAGCTACTATTCAGACCTACACTTACAGCAGTGATGACATTGCTTTACGCGTGTGTTAGCTTCTTTGTGGCTTTGAACGGGCAAGAGCAGCTTCACGTTCAATATCACCATGGCTTACCACGCAGAGGATGTACTTTACACGGGGAACAGTGACTCCTGACGTCTATAAAATGTGCAGTCGAGACTTCACGACCTTACATTTCCCGTCTTTAGAGTGAATAGCTGACTTACAGGACTCAAAGAATAATATATGCATCTCTTTCCGCAGCATTTTTTCCTGTCGAAATTAACGACTTGAGTAACACTGTACAGTTAGCGACTTGTTTTAACACAACGACAGAACATTTTCGTTCGTCGGGATACGGTTGGGTGAACCGACAGATTTATACTAGTGACAGTTTCTACGAGGTTTTACCCGTGCCGTGGGGAACTCGAGGTTTTACATGTGTAGTTGGGAACTCGAGGTTGACATGGACAAACATGACATCAGTGTGGCACAGTATCGAATTTATGGCATCAACCGCACAAGAGCTATGACGTTACATGAGAGAGAGAGACTTCAGGACGGACACGACCTGTAAAGACTTCATGACTGTGCGCGTTCAGCTGCGACTTCAAGAACACTACCAACGTCTTTTGTTCATATGATTTTCAAGGTTTAGTGACGTACCTCAGGTAAACAACGTCAGGTATTTGTTCAGTTGTAGAATAAACTCGCTACATACTTTCAAGTACATGTCAAAATTAGCGACTTTAGTAATATTATACAGTTAGCGACTTGTTTAACACATAGACGGAACGTCATCGTTCGTCGGTATAACTGCGTTCTTCACAGCTATAAATAATCAGCAGTCGGCAATGTCTACAGCCGTAGTTGTTGTATTCACAACATGCATGTCCAGTCCTTAGCTGGAGTAAACACAAGGTGTTGTCCTTAGTACACGGCCTTCATCTTTGTCAACATATGACCTCTTGTAGGAACGTACGAACTTGGCAACTTTGGTTTCAGTCAGCCAATCAGAATTGAACACTGTTTACTTCCGGTCGGAAAACCGGAAGCGGAGAGGCGTTAATGGAGTGTTCACAATGTTCATTTCGTATTTCAGATCCGTTGTGTGGCAATACTCGATGTCAAAGTTCTGTAGAAACTGGAAGGAAAAATACAGCACAGAATTGAATACTCGCATACATACAAACACAAAATGTGCATGCACTCATATACGCATGCGCACATGCATTCATACATGGACACATACACGATGAGCTGTTGCTATGAGTGAGTAGGTTTTTACCCCGCTTGTAGCAATATTCCAGCACTATCACGGCGGAAGACATCAGAAATTATCTTCATACACTGTGTCCATGTGGGGAAATACCCGGGCCTTCAGCGTGACGAGCGGCCGTTTTAACCATTAGACTTCCAATCACACACCACTCTACCCTCAATGACAGCATGGCCATTGTTGTACCCCACACCAGCCCACCCTCAATGGCAGTATGAGTATAGTTGTACGCCGCCAATAACATTACTTAAACAACACCATTTGCTGGATACCTAGAATTGGCTTTACACGTTGTTGGAAATTGATCTCCTACCGTGGGATTGACTTGCGAACGGTTTGAAAACGAGGCTGCCACCGGAAACAGCGCCCCACTCCACAAAGCTCTAGTACATGCTTTAAATAACCGTAAACCCGCATTTTAGCGTGTAGTATTCGCGATTGCCGTCCACAAAAACGAAGCCCTGGAACCTAGCCCAGTGTACAAAACACACATACTAAACTGACAAAACCTGCCCCTTTCCAACTTGACTTGATGTGTAAGAGACGTGCAGTCTAAGAAACCTAGCCCCAGTGTTACTCGTTACACTCCTACACTGAGTCTAACAACACCTTGTAGGAGGTCGCATCACGTAACCTTTGAGCGACCTATGACCGTCCAATCAAATGTAAGACGGCTAACGGATTAAACCAATCAGACAACTGTTTAGGGTTTGGTGGGACTTGCAAAATGCACCGGTCGCTGAAAATGATCTCTCAACAAAAGAAAATCCGCATATAACACTGGTATATGACTTTCAGTATGTGTGCTTTTTTTGGTTTCTGTTGACATGGTTACCATTAGCTAATATTTCCGCAAACCAACATCGTTGAATATTGCCAAAATGCTATTTTCAGCGACTGTTTATTCACTGTTGTGGCGTGCTCCTTGTGCACCGCCCGGAAACGATTGTATGGAATATAGCAATCGGAATCGTTACAAAACGGTACAAACCATTTCATGGGTACAAGTTCAAAAGGTATGGGCGAATGTCCACTTTTGCGATTTGGTAAGCTGTGCTCTGATTGGTCAATCTAAATGGTTACCTGACGCGACCTCCTACAAGGTTTTGTTAGTTTTAGTGTAGGAGTGTAACGAATAACACTCTGGCACACACTTATTTAGACTGAAGAGACTTGACTTTTGGCTGACCGCGATCTTCGGCAACTGTGTTCATTCAAGGGAAGTAACTCTTATTACCTTGACGAGGGCAAGGGCCACTTCCTGTTCAGCAAATCTCTTTCCAACGCACCGCCTGGCTCCAAAGCCAAACGGCATGAAGATAAAGGGGCTAAATGCGTGTTGATTCTCCGGCAGTCTCAACCAGCGCTCGGGTTTGAACAGACTTGCCTCCTGGAAATATTGGTCATCGTGACCTGTGACATCATGGTGAAGCGCCATGACGGTCTGCAATGAAGGGCAATCACACAATAATAGGAGGATCGTTACCTGGACTGGTGCACTGACAGACTGAAGTACGGATGCACCGGGTACGTGAGCTTAGTTTTACGCCGCACTCAGCAATATTGCAGCTGTATAAACTCTCTCACTCACTCACTCTGAGGGTATCTGGGGTATGAACTAAAGCACTGGCAGCTGTCTTGACACACAATGCGGTTAACATACGTTGGAAAAAAATACCCAGAAAATACAGTTAAAGCTGTCTAAACCGGCACTCAATGGAAGTGAAGAATTAATCCGTGTTAAAACGTGTAGGATTGTAGAGCTGATGATAAACGTACAAGCCATGGACTGGACTGCGATTTTCTGCAAGTGTCGACAACATGGACAGATGCATGTTTTCAAAGCTTCCACTGTATTCGTATTTCGATAATATCAGACATACCTATATTCAAGACAGTTACTCTAAATGGCCAAACCTCATAAAATCTAAAATCCTTTTGCCCACCTGAAATTACTCCATCAAAAAAAACCTCTATCAAACTTTATACGGATTGTAAGTGATACAAGCAAACCATGTTTATTTACCGAAACAGCATTTGTTACATATTAAATATGCATACTGTAAAATCTTCCTGTACCACCGATGGTGTTTGGTTTTTTTTAAAAAATGAAAAAAGAAAAGAAATTGAAATTGACAAGTTTGATACTCACCCCATTGGGTATGCGGTAGCCTGAAAGGACGAGGTCACGAGTTGCTGTTCTGCCGTTGCCAGGAGCAACAGGAACTATCCTAAACACGATCAGCATAACTTTAGATACACAGAAGCTTAGGAGACGTATGCTGAACAGCAAAAGTACCGCAACTGATTTTTGTCGCGCTTTTACGAAAAACACTTAAACCTGAACGCTTGCTTTTATGCAATTTCATTTTTTCGATACTTTTCCCTTGTAGTATTGAATATCACGTAATGACGTGATAAGTTAATAAAAGTGTTTTTGTAGTAAACAGTCTGGTTGCCAACAAGGGGATACGTAACTGGGTTGAGGGCTCTGTCAATGTATTGTCTGCTTACTTAGCTTTAGCCACTAGCGTCGACACTGGTTGACATCCTTGCGTGGCACGACCATAAAACGCATATTGGCCTCGGCATTTGATTCGTTTTAATTGGTTGGAAGACACGGGTTCCTGGTGGCCTTCAGTAACCGATGCTTGTTGCAAGGGGATCGGGTGGTCAGGGCCGTCTACTTGGTTGATACATGTCATCGTACCCTAATTACATAGGTCGATGCTCAAGATGTTAGTCATTTGATTGTCTGGTGCATACTCGATTACTTACAGACTGCCGCCATGTAGCGGTAACATTGTTCAGAGCTGCGTTGATAAACAAACAAACGGTTGTGTTCACCATATCTGAGTTTGTTGGATTCACAGAAATCCCAACTGCCATTGATCAATGTATGTATATGTAGCGTAAACAAAACCTAAACAAAATTAAATACAGTTCAATTCATTCACTCACTCACTCACAGCTTACCTAAGCGCCTCCTTGAAGACGGCTTTCAGATAGGACATCCTCGAAATATCCTCATCTGTTGGAGGACGCCCATCCGTGAGATTGGCGTCGATCTCTTCTCTCAGCCTCCCCATGGCATCCGGGTTCTTGCACAAGGTGTACAGGATGAAGGCAAGCATATGGCTGGTCTGCAAGGAGATAAGCCCATGTTTAGACATAGTAATGACATGAAAATGTATTTCCATGTTCAAGGTAGGATTATTTATTCACTGATGTTGAGTTAATAGTTTAATATTTGCATTAAACGATCAAACGATTGATAAGCATGTGTGGTGTTTCATAAATAGGTCATTTGGGCAGAGCCATGACAAATGTTACATACGTCAAAGCCAGTCTTTGCAAAACATAATCGTCCAGCAACACCAAAATAGCATTGAAATGAAGGATTTAAAAGCGAATAATGCTTTCTGTTATGAGTATGTAGATCCACGTAATACTGTACATTGTTGTTAGACCACCCTCAACAGTCTTTTTTTCATGTGAACCTCTTGGTTCTAATATGTCACTTCAGTGAGAACCATGTGTGGCATTGAAACATTGGGGTTTTTTTGTTTTTTGTTGGCTGTTTTTTTAGTGTGTGTGTGTGTATGTTTGTGTGCGTGCGTGCGTGCGTGCGTGCGTGCGTGCGTGTGTGTGTGTGTGTGTGAAAAAGATTATCTGAAACATGTGAGTGAGTGAGTGAGTTTAGTTTTACGCCGCACTCAGCAATATTCCAGCTATATGGCGGCGGTCTGTAAATAATCGAGTCTGGACCAGACAATCCAGTGATCAACAACATGAGCATCGATCTGCGCAATTGGGAACCGATGACATGTGGCAACCAAGTCAGTGAGCCTGACCACCCGATCCCGTTAGTCGCCTCTTACGACAAGCATAGTCGCCTTTCATGGCAAGCATGGGTTGCTGAAGGCCTATTCTACCACGGGACCTTCACGGGTCATCTGAAACATGTAGGCTGAATCTAACACTTACACGTGTGTTGACGATACACGTCGATTCAAGACTGTGAGTGAGTGAGTGACTGAACACTTGAAAGGGCGACACCAGGAAAGGGTATGAGTAATCGAAACGGTGTTTTCAGCGTAACAAGCGAACGCTTTGACCAGGATGCTACTACCCAGCGCCTCAGCCACGCAAAGTCTGTCTTCACAAAATATCAATGGCTCATGTTGAATACATTAAAAGGTCACTCACGGTATCGACTCCGCCGAAGAAAAACTCGGACACAACAGTCATCACTTCTGCCTGGCTAAGGTCAGTCTTGGTCATCAAGTATGGAATGAGGTCACCGTGTTCCCCATCAATCTCTTGACCACTAGCCGAAGCCTCTAACACCCTCTTAAGGGAGTCTTGGGCATGCTGAGTGGATATGCTGGAAATTGAACAAAAGAATAACAGTTCTGATCGAGTCTTGCTTTGTTGGGTCAAGAAAAATAGAATCTTCTTCCTAAATATTACACTGGTCATGTTTTATTGCGTTTTAAAGGCCGTACTCGGCAGGTTTTCTAAGAGATGAGGGGAAGTGGGATTCAAACATCGCACTTGAGATTTATTACGCTAATATGATCTCGTGCATGCGTGTGTATGATTTAAGCTGGTTTAGTGCTACCTGACTGAGACACTATGCCGCAGTTAGGCATGAACACCCCACTCACACACAGTATCTGACTCTGAGCAGACCAGTCCTTGCTGTACCCATTAATGCCGAGCACTTGGCTGGGAACATCAAGTACCATTTTTAGCGTCTTTTGGTATGACGCAGCCGGGGATCGAACCCGCGAGCTTCCGCTCTCCGAGCGGACGCTCTATCCACTACACCACGAGACGAGATACAAAGATGTTTTGAACAGTGGTTCAGTGTTATCACGGTGTGTTAGCTTAATTATGTGGGAGGAAATCAAGAAACGTTGCAGGTTTATCAAAGATCTGCAAAGTTGAACGATGTGGATTATTGAAATCCAAATACCTGCGGTAGAAAAAGATCAGTGCCCACTGGACAATGATAGATGACTGTAACAGATACTAGTAAATAGCAAGTTTTCTCAAATGATTCAACAGAAGGCCAAATTTTACCCAATAAGTTTTGAAAGGTAAAATCACCTTCTGATGAGATTCTGGGCCTTGACCAGACGCTTGAACATCGGCGTGTCGAAGTACATGAACAGAAAAAAACTCTTCATTTCGGTGTGGGTGGCGTGCAGGACGTCACTAACGGCGTTGATAAACTCTCTTGCTTCACTGCTAGGGCCTGCATTTGCGTCTAGTGCCCCGATACGTTTGTTAAAGCACACTACGCCAATAGCTGAAACAGGCGACGTTTGACTAAAACCTACTGTGTCTGTGGAATTTTAAGTTAAGTTAAGAATTTTTAGTTTAAACAGCCAAACAAACCCCATTAGTGAAATCGTCATACAAACCAAACACGACAGTTGGTGTAACAGTCACATATACCACACTGTTGAAACAGTCAAATGTGTCCCATTGGTGAAACAACCAAACATACTCCATTGATGAAACAGTAAAACACCCCATTGTGAAACAGTCAAACATACTCCATTGGTGAAACAGTCAAACACCCCGTTGGTGAAACAGCCAAGCATACCACATTGGTGAAACAGTCAAACATACTCCAGAGGTGAAGCAGTAAAAAATATCATATTGCTGAAACAGTCAAGCATAACCCCACTGGTGATACATACCCTGTTGGTGAAACAGTCAAACATACACCATTGGTTAAACAGTCACACATTCCACATTGATAAAACAGTAAAATATACCCCACTGGTGTAACAGTCAAACATAAACAATTTGTTAAACAGTCAAACGTACCCCATTGGTGAAACAGTCAAATATACCACAATGATGACACATTCAAACATTCCACATTGGTGAAACAGTCAAACAAGCCAAAGTGTTTGACCAATCAAACAGTTTAAACAGACAAACAACCACCACTGATGAAATCGTCAAGCAACCTCAACTGTTAAAACAGCTAAACAACCCTGTTGGTTAAGTAGGCAATCAACTAGAATAGCATACACACTCAAGCAACACCAAACGTTAATTAACAACACCAACTGGAGAGATACTCTTAGCATACCTGACAACTGAAACAAGCAAACTTAAGACATTTGATTGCAGAAACAGTCAAACAACCTTAATAAATAAACATAAACATAAAAAACAACATTTTTTTCTTGTGAAATAGTCAAACGTACCCAATGAAAGAAACAAGCAAACAATTCCTAGTGGTGAAGTAGTAACTCAATGAAATAGCTCAAAATAGTCAAACAAAACCCACTGGTGAAATAGCAACCTGAAAACCATTTTTGATAAAATGGTCATGCAATTCTCACAGGTGAAAACCCCTTTGGAAGAAATAGTCATAAAAAACCCACAGGTGAAATAACAAGCTAGATACCCCACCAAGCTAGTAAAACCACTAGTGGAAACGGACAAACAACCTCAATGTTAAAGTAGTTCAACAAACTTCATGTCATAAAAAAAATAAAAAAAATACAACCCTGCACAATCCTTGACGAAATAACTAAACACACCCTAGGATGAAACAAACACTACAACTCTTACATTCGGCCGCAAATGTGTAGAGGTGCGGAAGCAAGTCCTCAATGATGTCGTCGTTGTTCCTGTGTTGGCGTAGGCAGTCGATGAAGTCATCAGCGACTTTGGCCTGGTCTTCAAAATAGGCCGACACAGCTTTCGGCTTCAGCATCTTCTGTTGCACCTGTCTCCGAAGTCGGTGCCACGACTCACCTTCACTGAAGACAGTTGAGAAAGTCTGATGGTATTTCAAGAACTCAAAGGAACATTATACTTTATATTGTTGTGTTTCCTATAACCTGTAACCAAGAACATTGTGCTGTTCAGGTCTTAACAGTACCGACCCGTGAAAGTCCGGGATAGAATAGGCCTTCAGCAACCCATACTTGCCACAAAAGGCGACTATGCTTGTAGTAAGAGGCGGCTAACGGGATAGGGTGGTCAGGCTCGCTGACTTGGTTGACACATGTCATTGGTTCCCAATTGCACAGAACTTTGTTCATGCTGTTGATCACTGGACTGTATGGTTCAGACTCGATTATTTACAGACTCCCACCGCATAGCTGGAATATTGCTGAGTGCGGCGTAAGACTGAACTCACTCACTCATTCACTTAACAGTACCCCGCTGTCACATTGCTGCAATATTGTTAAAAGAGACGCAAGACCCCCGTACATACTCACTCGGGTCTTACTCACTGATTACATTATCCTTTGACTGGCGCTGTGTGCACGTTGTTACAGTGGTGCTCACAAAAAATATATTTGTTGTAATGGCTTGCGAAATGATGGTTCTATAATGTGTTTCAAACATCACAGGGATTCGAACCAAGGATCCTGGTGAACTGAGCACATGCAAGTTGTTACTCTGCAAAACTACTTGCAGCGTCCTACGCGACGAGTGTGTGAGTGAGCTTACTTTTTACATCGCTATTCTGGCAATATTCCAGCAATATCACAGAGTGGGAGACCAAAAACAGGTTTCACACATTGTTCAAATGTGAGAAATCGAAACCTGGTCTTTGGTATGACGATAGAACGCTTCATATGAAATATATCACAACTAGGCCCAATCCGTGATTTGAACCCAGGAACTCTATACATGCAAAAGAAGTTACTCTGCAAAACAGTTTGAGGCGCCATAGATGAGGAGTGAGTGAGCAGGCTTTTACACCGCTTTTAGCAATATTCGGGGACAGGGGTAGAATAAGCCTTCAGCAACCCATGCTTTCCATAAAAGGTGACTGAGCTTGTCGTAAGAGGCGACTAGCGGGATCGGGTGGTCAAACTCCCTGACTTGGTTCCCAGTTGCGCAGATCGATGCTGATGCTGTTGATCACTGGATTGTCTGGTCCAGACTCGATTATTACAGACCGTCGCCATATATCTGGAACATTGCTGGGTGCGGCGTAAAACTAAACTCACTCAATATTCGAGCAATATTCGAACATCACAAATGGAATCAAACATTGTACCAATGTGGGTAATCGAAAGCTTTAACCACTAGGTAGTCCTACCGACAAAAACACCACTTACAGGAGTGAGTAAGACTTGTGGGAAATTGCATAATGTCTGAGAATATATCCTGTTACATGAGTTCTTCCAGCAGTAGAGATGACCTTTGATTTGTTTACTTCCACCGCGATCCTGTATCCATGCTACTGTCGCTGCCAAAAGCATGACATACGTCACGTAAGTTCTTACACCAGTAACCGAGGTGTAAATATGTATGCTTTTCGTCGTCACGTAAAACAGATCTGGAGCTATTTTTACACAGAGGCATGGGGATTCTACAAGAGAACTAAACATCACATGGACTTTAAGTAGGGCTGATGACCGTGCACTACCGTTTCGTGATTCTAGCTGGTGGAAACAATCAGTGGTGGGGGATTAGATAACATTTGTATCACAGATACTCATTACCCTGGAAGAGATACTCAAGCATTAAGCCAGGCTTTACCTTCACCTGTGAAATGCAGCAACAGTACTTCGAGCAACGCTAAAGCCCACAATGATGCCCAAAATCTCTCAACTCACTAGGGCTCCTTTTTAGATTATATGGCGGCTGTCTGTAAATAATCGAGTCTAGACCAGACAATCCAGTGATCAACAACATGAGCATCGATCTCCACAGTTGGGAACCGATGACATGTGTCAACGAAGTCAGCGAGCCTGACCACCCGATGATGTTAGTCACCTCTTTCGACAAGCATGGTCGTCTTTTATGGCAAGCATGGGTTGCTGAAGGCTTATCCTACCTATCCGGAACTAATTGTTAGTCTATAATTCAAAGAGTCTTGAGTGAATCGAAAACGAGTGACTATTTGTACTTCCCACGTTGGTGACCCGTGAAGGTCCCGGGGTAGAATAGGCCTTCAGCAACCCATGCTTGCCATAAAAGGTGACTATGCTTGTCGTAAGAGGCGACTAACGGGATCGGATGGTCAGACTAGCTGACTTGGTTGACACATGTCATCGGTTCCCCATTGCGCAGATCGATGCTCATGTTGTTGATCACTGGATAGTCTGGTCCAGACTCGATTATTTACAGACCGTCGCCATATAGCTGGAATATTGCTAAGTGCGACGTAAAACTAAACTCACTCACTCACTCACTCACACTCCCACGTTGGTCTAGGAATAGCGGGGATTTGTGTAGTACACATAAGTACAATGTGTGAAGCCTATTTCTGTTGTTCCCCGATGTGATATTGCTTTAATATTGCTAAAGGCGGCGTAAAACCATACTCTCACACATGGAGATACGGCAGTGCAAATAACTTCAATGGCCCTATTAGGGTGTATACAGATATATTCGATGACGCAATGTACGGTGGCAATACGTTCGTCTAAAGTCGAGGTAAGCTTTCGGCCGCAAGACAGAAGTTCAAGAATGGAAATTTGACACTGAATTCCGGTTCCATTACTTTCGAATTATGTTCACAAGGTTCGAAGACAGACTCGCAAATCTGGCAAACGAGTCTCTTCACAGCATCGTAAGAAATGTTTCCCATGCGGTTTGTTCAGTTATCAAAATGCAAACCATGATGAAAATAGTTACACACTGGTTAAGCGATCGGCTGTGACACAGATGATAACGGGCGATAACGAAGAAAAGGTCTTGTCGGAAACATATAAGAAACTCAATGTCCATGTATTTTAAAAAACACACAAAAACAAACAGATAAACATCGAAGTTAAATATACAGGCTGCACACTAGGTGACACTGGATATCAGACTTCATCAAAACTTCAAAATCTTTTATACACACAAATGAGTCTAGTTTTATGCCGTTCAGTTTCAAAAACGGGTCACGGCAAACGGCTGATGGTATATGCATAAACGGGGTCATATTTTTCTCTCTTGACTTTGATAGTGATTCAGAAATTACATCCCTAGTCATCATAGCTCTTGGTGTCCATGGCAACGCTTTTAGCAACATTCCTGCAATATAGAGGGGGCGACGCCAGAAATGGTCTCCAACCATTGTGCCCGTTGGTGGGATGGCTTTCTGTTTAACGCAGCATTTAGCAGTATTCCAGCTGCATGGCGGTGGTCTTTCAGTCCAGTCTGGACCAGACAATCCAAAGAACAACAGCATTATCTACCTAACTGACATACGATGAGGTTTTTTCAGCCAAGTCAGCAAAACTGACCACTCGACCCCGTCAGTCGCCTCGTACACCAAGCGTGGGTTGCTAAAGACGAATTCTAACCCGCATCTTCAAGGACCCGTATCCAAGCGGGAAATGAATCCAGATGTCCGACGAGACGGGCGATCGCTTTAACCACTAGGCTACCCCACCGCCGCTTTAATGATGACGTACCTGTCAATGATGCCGTGTATCCCGTTGTTGTACTTCTTGTTGTACCTACGGAGCATGAAGAAGGAGTTCCTCACGGGATACTTCCCGTCATTCCTGTAAACAGTCTCGTAGTCTTCCGGTTTGTACAGGTGCAGCAAGAAGAAGCCAGGGACCACTTCTTCTCGTATGATATCGCCAAACATTGACCTTAGCTTGCAGATCTTCTCGTAGAAGCTCATGCTATGAAGTGGGCCTTTAAAAGGACAAAATCATACTCAGGTAAGAGTGGGAGATTGAAAATAGATTATCATTGCTCTAAATGGTGGTTAAGGTTCATTACGTTAAGTGAGTGAGGTAAATGTAACGTCACGTCGGCAATCAGATTCAATGCGATTTCATGTGAGGGGAAAGTACAAAAGAAATAAGACATTTACGGGGGAAAAGACATTTAGGATCAACAAATAGGAGCTGTTTATCAGGAACATACGCTTCTGTTGCCTCTACGGGAGATAACTCTATACAGCGTATACAGCCAATGCTGTTCCCTGAACGTCTAATGTTGAAAAGAATACGCCTAATTAAAGTACTTTTGGAAAAATGTTTTTAGGCTGTTACTCTGTTTCCTTAAGATTTACACAACTGCAAACATCATATGTCAATATAAGCCATATCGTCCTAACTTGGCGTTTCGTGGGGTTGTATAGGATAGCCAGAAGAGCATCATTACTTGTAAAATCGGGCAAAACCTAGAAAAAATACGAATAGCTGCTGAATATAACAGATCAGGCTATAGATGGCATCTAGGTCGCCCAGCCAGGTATGACAATGGACCATCGATCTAGGCAACTGGAATACGATGCCATACATCAGCCAACTCAGCGAGCCTTACTACCCTTTCCCTTTTGTTGCTGAAGACAGGATCTTCAAGGAAGGTCATGTTTTGTGACTAGGCAGAAAACAGTTCATAGGGACGTGCGCATGTATTGACATTTTGAATACAAGGGTGGTTACAAATAAGAGTTTGATGTCTGAATTAAGAGATACAGCTAACGCCCCATCCGCCTTTGAAACCAATTCCAATATCATTCCGTTGTAACATGGGATTTCCGGGTATACAGCGAAAAACACGCTCGTGCAAATATTTATTCATGCCAATTCACCTCCCCTTTCAGAGGTTCGTCACACGTTAAATAACGATTCCATTTATGTGATACTTGAGAGTTTTGCTGAGTCACCTTGGCCATGTTACTTCTGGTATCCGACCAGCACCGTGACTACCAGCGTATTCATTCCTATAATATGTACTACTTGAATATTCTAAGCAAACACCATGAACCTTCGGATTCGATAAGGAGCAAACGTCATTCAAATACCATGGACTGGATACAAACAACTTGCAAGGAAACCAGCCATTATATCGTCATGGTTGACTTGCTATGGCCGATTAGTGACCTCCGACAGTATAAAGCTAACCAAAGGTTATTGAGGACAGGTCCTGCGACCGCCTAAAGCTAACCAAAGGTTGTTGAGCACAGGTAAACAGATTGGTACGTTTGATCTAACCCTGAGTAACCCAGCAACGCCTGTTGTTTGTGCGCATTCAGCCCATCAGTTAAGATTACGACGTACTTAGTAAAAGAAACTTAGGATGAATTTTGGCTAAAAATAGATTTTTACAAGAAAAAAATGAGACGCTGTGTAAGTTATATTTTTGAAAATACGAAATAAGAAAGGAGATGGGTCACCACATAGCGGTACATAATAGTCACAGGGCCCGTAAGTCTCGCGAGGCGCTAATTCCGGTACGAGATTTCCGGTGACAAGCGTAGATTCAAGAATCAGTTCTGGTTCCAAATTGCGAGCCGCCAAATATGACTTCACTAGACCGGACCAAGTGTACAATCATGCTTGGCTCCCAAAAATGTAGTTGGCTAATTCGAGGATGGTAAGATCGGAAATTTTTATTCTGTATGGACTATTAGTTTCATTCTGTCAGCTGATAACAATGACACCACTGAAATAGTTATAATTGTTTGTTTGTCACCGGAGATACTAAACAGGCCTGTTGCACGCAACAAATGTGGCTTAACGTGCTGAGTAATACACTACTAGTGTTCAGTGGGGTCAGCTAGACGGATCGCTCTCTGAATGGTTTTAATTCCACAATAGTTTAAATCAGTATCCTTTCATGACTTGGGGATTTCACCAAAGTCGTACATGCAGAATTTCCTCTCGCATCTACACTGGAAAAAAAGATATTCACTTAAAACTTAATCACTGAGTGACTATTGTTTAAGGCAAACTTTTAAAATTTTGAATATATTCCAGCAATACCATGGCGGGGGACAGCAGAATTGGATTAACACTTTGGACCAGTGTGGAATCGAACCCGGCTCTCCGGAGAGACGAGTGAACAATTTTACAAATTTACAAATTAACAAATCACCATTATTTTGCTGACATCTTGATGGGTGTGGCGTTAAACAATAGACTGAATCAACTAACACCATCTTGCCAAATCATTAAGTGAATGATCTCCCCTGTATTGTCTATATAGGGTTCTCCATCAGCAGTCAGATGACGAATTATTTAGGCTCCCGCTTTTGTCTGTTAACATCGTTTCTTACTTAGACTGCACCTTGCTCCCAAACCGAGTGAATGGCCTCTCCATTCAGAATGCTTGTCAGCTGCATCCTGTTGTCAAGACAGTAACAGAGCAAGTGTTAAACAACCTACCACCCGGCATATGCATCCACCGTGTACCAATAACTGGCAGACTCCTGGGCCCCGGAATCTGATCAAAGGGCAAGGCTGAACTGAAGGAACTTGTTTCTGTTTGAGAGGCCAAGGAGGGCTCAGTAGTGCGGTCCTGCACCGATGTCACCGTTGCCCGAAACCGCTGTTGCAGACCCAGGAGGTGCCTGGTAGCTACCCGTTCAGCGCGGAGCAGTGCCTCTCGACTAAACATTGTCGTGTTGTTTGTTAATCTGGAAAAAAACAACAACAGAATGTCGGACAGCTAATCAACAACTCCCCCTCTAGCTACTACTACTACTACTACTACTGCTGCTGCTGCTGCTACTACTAATACTGTTGCTGCTACTACTACTTTTACTACTACTACTACTGTTGCTGCTACTACTGCTACTACTACTATTACTACTACTACTTCTACTCTTACTGCTACTACTACTACTGCTACTACTGCTGCTACTACTACTACTACTACTGTTGCTGCTACTACTACTGCTACCACGAAAACGACTTCTCATATGTCAACTACCATCAACTTTCCTACAACAGACTTTAGTATGTTACACAGAGGATATATCATCAGAGAGACTTCTATTTATTAAACAACACGTCCGTTCGTATTGTTCAAACATTGGAGAGAATTCAGCTCGATAATTGATTGTACGCCAAACTGCAAATCCATAACTTGTATAGTGTATGTTCAAAACCATATACAATTCATTGCTTACTTTTCCTAAATGCGACATATGCCAACTGTAACGACATACAGAATTCCGAAGATATAACCTAGCCTATATTGAAAGAAACAACAATAGTTGCCAATGGTTACTTGTATGAACGAACGGGTGCATGAAATGTGTGGAAAGGCGTATTCCCGTGCTTCAAATACTCAATAACACCCGGAGACCATGTTTATGAACACTGTAAACACAAAAGTAAATGAAAAGGCCCACATCGGATTTTACTTTGTGCTCTCATTGACATCGAGTACGTCATTCGTGACGTCATTCCGACTTTACGTCACAATTTCATTTGAATCACAACGTCACCACATCTGACGACGCAACACTACAATTGTGCGTGTGTAATATTGTTTTGACTCAGAGGACAAAGTTCTCCCTGACTTGTGGTCCCGGAGCCAATCTACGAGTTAATAAAACAATATCATAACAATAGTCCCTTTGCTTTGAAATTAGAACGACGAATGAATAAATGAAACGTTTCACAGATTAAAGATAATGTGCAGCAGAGATGGTTCGGGTGAGTTCAGTCAGGCTGGTACGTCTCATCATCATATCAGTGCCTTTGCCCCCTTTCCCCCTGGTGAACCTACCAAATACTCTGGTTTGAGAATATGAAGGCTCCCCAACACTGCAGCCGTCCGCATTACCCAGAGTGTCGGGGTTGAGTGTGGGTGTGGGTGTGGGTGTGGGTGTGGGTGTGGGTGTGGGTGTGGTGTGTGTGTGTGTGTGTGGGGGGGGTGCTCCTGATGAAGAACCTTGGCACCCTCCTGATCTGCGCCAATGATGAGGAGGTACCAACCCAAGGGTGCAGAGAACAATGCGGAGCCTGACGACAGTGTACATGGGATGCAAGCGAGACATTTCCAAAGCGAGGTCCGCATACGTATCATATGGTTTTCCAGAATCTTACCAATCACATTGCTGTCAAAAGGAACTAACACATCAGTTCCAAACAGGATACGAATTCTGATATTTCATGATCGATCGTGGAAATAGTTGTTTAAGAAACCACCACGTAGTATTGTGCTATTTTCACGATTCACACCGAGGGGTTACAAACGGCCGATGGAACAGCGCCTAAGCGCCTGGGGTCATCTCACCTGTCTATGCCGAGTAGCACCTGAGGGCCCTGACCTTTCCACCGCAGCGTACCTGCCTTCCTCGCAATGCACAGAAAGGACGCGCTTAATGATGTAGTTATCGAATAATAATAGTCATAACCATATAACCTGTGCTATGATATGAAGGGGAAACAGCTAAATACGGTAACGTCCACTTACATTACGGGTCTTGAATCCTCACGTTGAACTTCAGGGCCACATGCACACGTGTGTTTGTACTCCTTACATAGGTTGTAGGCTTCGCTAGCTTTAACCGAACTCGTGCCGAACTCTGATTCTGTCTGTCGGTTAAGACCTACGATATTTACCAACTGTTTGGAGTTTGTGTTCAGACTACAGCGATAAGAGGAGGGTGTGGTTTGTTCTCCGGAGGAGACTCAGCGAGGAGAGAGTGATCGATGCTTAAAGAGAAGATGACGAGCGTGGACCTAGGGCGTGCTTGCCGATATTCCACCTTTAAGTACAATGCTTCTGTGTTGCGCTCACTCGTGGGTTACAACAGCCCCCGCCGGTCTCTCACGTCAACTGTGTGCTTACTGACTCAAACAGAGGATATCTCGGAGGATAGGATTAATCTAAGCCACTTTTGACAGAAATTGTGTGACATTTACATGGATACGAAAAACTTCAAGAGATGTAGATTTTAAACATTACGGTGATTACCACTTCATGAAACGACCATGGCGCACACAAATCAAGAAACATAATCGATGCAATTCACAGTTTCGAACTGATGGACAGTACAGTCAGGTGGATTTGGGGGACAGATCGCGCAAGTCACGCCGCATCATGTGTAAACAAACTTCACCATATAACAAGTAGCTGATGTGAAAGGGTATGTAAAAGACCCTGCCTTTTCCTACAAAGACGATTCAGTTTACAGAGTTGAACGATTTACGTTCGTGAATAAATCGGATCTTGCGTTTCGCATCTCGCACTGAAAAACACAACTCACCTAGTCCGTCAGAGATGTCGAAATGACCCCAGATTACATATGGCCTCCTTTTGGAGACATCGGAATCTCTTGACCATTTTCGTTTAGATCTAAGGTTGCTACAAGACCGATCGATCACGGAATTACTTTAGATGTGGCAGATGGGGAACTAGTATATTCAGCTTCTATGCACTTTTGCTTGATGTCGAAGTGAATGCGACTTTTGTGAGATATTGAACTCTAACTTCGATGTATACTCAGTGCAGTGCAAGAGTGCGCTGGTGCTGGTCGAGATCTAAACGAAACCGACAGGGGGCGTTTGTTTCATGAATTAGCCAACATTGATTTCGCTGAAGGTCAAGGCCACACACTGAGGAGAGCAGAACGGGACCGCCGTACGTTGATGGATCACACATTCATTCCCATGAATGACAGTGGGTCGTCCACTCGGAAATACTCTGACACTTGCGTGAGCGCTAGGAACTAAATGCCATATCAGGGAAGGACATGTCTGAACAGTTAATCCTTAAAAGACGATTTTTCGAAATGCATACTATGCTTGAAAAGATGTCCCTCTTTTCACAGTTGATTTGCTTTCGTCGTTTAGAACACCACCGAGAGCAATGTTCCAGCTATATGGCGGCGTTCTATTACTAATCTAGTCTGGACCAGACGGTCAAGTGATTGAGTGAGTTTAGTGTTGCGTTGTCTGTCTCACACTCCATGAACCACATTATTCTGCCTACAACCAAGCCTTCTCTGCAGTGCTAAAGCCTTACATGAAACAAGTCAAGATTTCCTCAGGATCTGAATCTCTGCATGGTCCCCCTGGGGCTCTTTTTCAATTATACCTATCTATTATATATACATATATATATAGAGAGAGAGAGATACACACAGAGAGAGAGAGAGAGAGAGAGAGAGAGATACGTTTTCAATGCATTTTAGGTTCCTATGCTAGAATGAAATAACGAAAATATAGAAGACATATATGACTGTCATTCAGTGACTGTTAAACAGTTAACATTGAACACACTTCTCGAGCAGCCCATATAGTGAAAACACGAGACTTCACAAACGCAACCGAAACAGCAACAACATATTCAGATAACCATGCAAAAATCGACATATACACAAACAAAACATACATGTTATCTGTCGTTTACAACCGCAACTTTACGATGAATGACGGCAGTAAAATCAACAATGCGAACACTGTTCACTATTCAAAGCCAAATGTCATGAGCGGCCAAGGAAGTAGGTCAAATGACATGAGTGGTAGTTTGGCCGCAAACATTGCTCTGTTTACAAGACGGCAGCTTCGCTGTGAAACGCCCATTACACATTGTGACCTACCCGTGTTTAAACCGAGATTTTGGATCAACAAAATATACAAGTAGCCACAGACGGAAGATCAGTAGGATCACTTTGGAAACTAATCGGTTCAGTCTGGTTGATTAATAAATCAGCAGGCTGGCGTGATCAACTATGCTCAGTCTTTGTAAACTTCTCAGTACTATTCCTTACATTCCTGTACGTGTCTGTAATGCGTCTTATCATGATCGCGAAATGCTTGCTAAACTGGATTCGCTAACCCCGAGCGGTTTCTTGAACAAGGGTAAACTAGAAAGCATTTAGCGAGTTTTAGCGACAGTTCGGAAAGCGACATGTGTGAATTCTGTTATTCACGATTCACAATAAAAGTTCAACAATTAGGTACTGACTACGACTGATTCACATTACCACAAGAGCAAGATTAAATAAAATGTTTTCAAAGTCAAGATGTCAACGGAAAATCGGACGTTTTGAAGTAAATACAGGTTTGTTAGATTACAGTTGACACGTTGCTTCCTTTCCTGTGGCTTGAAGCCAGAAGTGAGACATTGTATTTGAAGTTTATAACTTTCATAAACCTCACGAAAACGCACATGGTGTTGCCTTAGAAACATAACCCATACCTATGAACTGATGGTGTCCCCGCAGTGATATTCCTAGAATATTGCTAAAAGCGGCGTAAAACTAAATTCACTCACTCACTCATAGTTTTTTCTGCCACGCCTGCGTAATTTGAGACAAGGGTACTCACATGTTTGATATTATCATTACCATTATGATATTATCATACGCTATGATTATTTGCATAGTCTTATATGAATGTGTTGCATTAAAAACATTTACATCAATTGTAAGCATGTCAACAGCACAATTGGCTTCGTAATCATAAAAGCCATCATCATCATCATCATCATCATCACCATGGATTAATAAGTTACACATATCAGCTGCTAAGAGAACTAATTATGCAGTCTCTGCTGATATTAAACGACAAAACGAAGCTTTATAACTATTACTATTGGATACGTAACCCTTCAACTGGTCCATTTACGATATTACTAATATGAATCATAATATTCCATGCGATTTCATTTTTACATGGCCGTATATGACGTATGCGTGTATATTTACTGGATAAACAATGAACGAATGAATTGCCGAGTAAGTCCAATATATGTCATTTTTAACATATCAATGAAAACACTATTAAATGAAACCTATCAAGTACAACAAAAGTACACGCATACATATGACATCAAGATATACAAAATCAGTGTAGACATGAAGACACAAGCTATACAATACCTTATCAGCTTGTCCTCGTAATGTTCAATGAATGAGTCTCACCTTGGAAAGGCAACGGTTTATGTAGTGCGCGCATATCTCTAGGTACACGAGCACCGACCCGCCGCTGGAGGGATAGTTTTGCACACGGATCTGAAAAGTGATGGGCCTATCGAGGATAAAGACAAGCACAAGGTAACAGTAAACACCGATCAAGTAACGAAAACACCGTCACACCGAGTCATCACACTCACTCTAAACATCATTCAGAGGCAATGCGCATAGTGACCACCACTCAAGCGGCTCCGTGGAAAGCTAACTACAATCCCCACAAAGCTGCACACAGGCTTGCTTGCAAGTTTGGCTGTGACACTAGCTGTCCAAGTTCAATACTTCGCGCTCGACCTTTGGATAAACGATGAGCAGGATACAAATATGATTAAATGGAGTTGCATTCACGTGTAAATAAATGTGTCGTGTCACGAGGCCACGAATGTGAGGAAACATGATATCCACGCATCAAACTTGTCCTGCACAGTATAGCAAGTGCGTTATGTACAACGTGGAATGTGCTATATACTGAAGATGTACTTATGTTCAGATGTGCCGCCTTTGCATCTACTGCTAAGTAGTACTGTATTTTCGTTAAAGCGCTCTCACTCAGTCACTTACTCTCTCTCTCTCTCTCACACACACACACACAAACATACACTCTCTCCCGCTTTCTTACACACATACTCTCTCTCACGCACTCTATCTCACTCTTTCTCTCACATACTCTCTCACACACTCTCTCACAGTCTCTCTCACACATCCACACTCTTTCCGGCCCACATGCTCTCACACACTCACACACTCCCTCACGCAAACATTCTCTCTCACAGTATTTGTCTCAGTCATACATACTTTCTCTCACTCTCTCTCACACACACTCACACTCTCTCACACTATTTCTGTCACACATACTCTATACACACTCTCTCTCACTCACACGCTCTCACTCATTCTCTCACACACTCTCGTGCACACACTCTCAGTCACGCTATTTCTCTCTCACACACACTCACACACACTCTCTCGCACTCACGCACTCACACACGCACTCTCTCTCACACTATTTCTCTCACTCACACACATTCTCTTCCTCACACAAACACATACTCTCATACATACCCTCTCTAACTGACACATACTCTCTCTCTCTCTCACACACACACACACACAATCACACACACACAATCACACACGTAATCACACGCCCCCGTAAAGAGCCACGTTCAGCTGTGGAAGTTGTGCACGTATTGATAAATCCACAAAGTACTCACACTACACTTATTCACATTCCACATGTGTCTGTTTTATGGCTGTTCAGGCGCCGGCGAAGGAGGCTGGAAACAGATGCGTGTAACAGACAAATATATGCTGTGACATCGAGAGGATGTGTGTGAGTGCGTGTGCGTCGCTGTGTGTGTTTAGCATCGTGTGAATTGTGTATCACCTTAAATGGAAATGCATCGACGTACTCTGGTATATTCAGGTGGTGAGCGGTGCGTTAATGAACGCATGAAAATTAGTATCATTGCTGTTGTTGTTATATATATGTTGACAGTCTGTCACTGTGTTATATACTACACTTCTTATCGTCATTTGTAAGTGAATGGCCACCAGGAAAAGAGTTGTACGTATGTCCGCACGTATGTATAGTCGCCTCTTGCTACAAGCATAGTTCAGGAAGATCTATACTGTAACCCGTCCTTTAGAAGTCCACACCTTCAAAACAATATGTGTGTCGTTATCAATCATCACATCGGTTTATACATACGTCAGTCTCCATGCATGTATGTGCCCAGACAGAGATTGCGATAGAAGTCACGACTGCTGGAGACTCTGATTATCTAGGATAACACATAAAATCGCAATCTCCATCCGTAGGCGCTCATATCTGATGATGCTAGTAGAGATAGCAATTCTACACTGATGCAAGGAAGTGAATATTTGAGGAAATATTTTCATATATTGTAGACTATAAAATAAAACAACAGGTCACAATAGTGAGTTTTGTCATGTCAACTAAGTGACATGTCATGTAGGTCACACCTTTTCATGAAGCGCCAAGATGAAAGGTGGCATTTCCTATAGGTGATAATCACCCATGTCTGACCTCAGTGACTGGCAGGTGTCACTCGCACCTTCTGAATGCAATCCCAGCATATCCGACACTCCTGATATCAATATTTCAGGCTGTGAAGTGGTCACATTTTGATTGAAGTGGTGAATTGTTGGACGTCTAGTCAAACGTGTTACTCACATTCCTCTATTCCTGGGCATAAACCCTATGTATGTATGTATGTATGTGTGTGTGCGTGCGTGCGTGCGTGCGTGCGTGCGTGCGTGCGTGTGTATGTCTTTATGTGTGTATGTCTGTATGTGTGTGCGTGTGTGTTAGTCTTAAAGGCCACCCTCAGTGTAAACAATCCACGGATTGATACCATGAGCAAAACTAAGAGTCGATCTGCGCAACTGGGATCCGATCACAAGCATGAACCAAGCCAGCTAGCCTGACCATCCGATTCTGTTTATCATCTCTAGGGTTACCCAACACCAATTCTAACCTGGATCTTGGCGGGTTTTTTCCACAAACCACCACTTGCGGGAAACTTTTGTTTTCGAATTCAGTTTAAAACAATTAAGTGAACCTTAAATCAACTAGCCATACCTGCATACATTGTATAGTATCATATGGTCATTGCATTGTTATGTACGTTCTCACCTGATGCTATGCAGTAATTTGAAACTGATATCGTCTACACAATAGACAATTAGCAGACCATTTGAAGAAATGATAAAATGTCAAGAAGTCAATATTGCAGTAGTTATTTGCCGCATGTAATATCTTTGATATAAACAAGTCACCATTTCGATTGTTGATGGACATATATTTTCACACATTAGTATAATGGTTTAAAATCGTACCATAAAACTCCATTCTACAACACTGGCACTGCCATCTTAGTATAGACGCTTCATAGCACTTTCGGGTAGGTAGCTTCCAACATTACAGTCCGTTTGATTTCATTTGAGAAAGATGAATTGCTCACTAACACAAAATGTAATAAATTGAACAGAATCAAATTCTAAAAGCAAGTGGCCCTGATTCGTATAAAATACCGAAAAATATCAACACAACAATGACCGTTTGTCAAACAACTTGTCCAAAATTTGGAGATACGTCATCGGAATTGGCCGGTCGACTTCATGTGCATGTGCAAAATTTGATCCTGTTGCATTTTTGGGCAACAAACGTTTGTGTAACCAGTCAATTCAAAATCATGGCTCCTGGTTCAGAGGATTAACGGTAAACAACTTTGGATTTTTCTGCGCTATATGACACACTGATTATGCACCCTTGCGGTTAAAGCGTTCGCTGGTCACGCCAAAGACCATGGGTACAACGTGTGAAACCTTTTCTGGCGCCCCTATCCGTCATATAGCTGGAATATTGCTAACTGAAGCGTAAAACCATACTCACTCACTCAGCAACAATTTACTGTGGCGCAAAGCTGAAGAATGGAAATCAGCTTAGTCAGAGGCAAAAGAGATGCGGCGGCCAAAACCCATTATTGCTTGACAGTGGAACTAATTAGACAGTGTTTCTTGTGCGACTGTCAATGTTCAACCAAGTAAACATTACTAAGTTGCTTGCGATCTTGGTTGCTGGTTGTTGTGCCAGCTAAGATGATTTTCAAATGTATTGTTGTTCAAGTAATGCATGAAAATAATCTAGCGGTGTTTGATCAGCCGCGGGGAAACCTATTATTACAAATCACGAGCAGCGCAAGCTTGTCTATGCTAAGCATAAACATGAAGAGGCACAAGTTACGTTCCACGTGGCTTCCTAAATTACACATACGTCGAATATACGTGCTTGAACAGATGGCGCGCAAGTTGCGGATTGTTGCTGAGACTGACTTCCGGAGCCGATCAAAGCTGACCATTCACTGAATATTTCAGGTGCATGTTGATTATTCCGGGTGCATGCTGAATATTCCAGTTACATGTTGAACATTCCAGTTACATGCGATATATACTAGGTACATGCTGAATATTCCTGGTACACGCAGAAAATTCCAGTTACATGCTGTATATTCCAGGTACATACGGACTCTAAATCATTCTAGAGTAATTTCATTTCTGGATCAGACCCATGAACATCGTTTCTAAATTTCGTAGATCGATGCTCATGATGTCAATCACCCGTCTAGACAAGATTAGTTACAGACGCGTCGCTCAGCTTGGCAGTTTCTGAGTCTGTCTTTAAACAAACAAAGAAACAAAGAAACAGCAAAACCTAGCTTCTTGGTCCTGCATTCTATGCTGGGCGGAAGAGGCGAATCCTTGACTTCGAGCAACGAAAACTCGAATCGTAGCTATTAATATTTCCAGAACGCCGCCATATACCTGGAATATTGCTGAGTGTGGTGATAAATGACAAACAAACAAAACAGTTAAAAATTAGAGTGAAGTATAAGCGTACCCCTGACGCATCGGGGACACATGTTGCAGTTTTGTCACCGTGTTTTTGATAGTGTGGCCTCCTGTGTAAAATTCAACTCCCGAGGGTTGCGGTTGACCAACAATCGGCAATATCTTGGAAGCCGGTGTTGAAGAGCTATCAAGAGGCTAACTCGGTTGAGATGGATTGTTGTACGTGCATTCAGTATTATAACAAGACCCCGCAACGTATCGTCCCCGATGTTATAAATTTAGATTAATATTCCAAAGTTAAATTTACACGCTATTAACTATATATTAAAATTGTGCTTATCTAGATCCTTAATGATGTTTTCCTGTAATGTTTACTTTCAATGAAAATGAGACAAGAATCTACATCGAAACGTCTTTACCAGTTGTAATCCATAAAGTTGTATGTCTCATGTTGTATGTTTCATGTTGTATGTTTCATGTTGTATGTTTCATGTTGTATGTTTCTTGTTGAGCCACCTTCTAGAATGCCAGTCAAACAATTATTTTCAGTGATTGCTTAGAACTGGCCAATTGCAAACACCGTTAGTCTCAAGGTGCACCTGTGGAGATAAGGCTGACTTCATGCCATCGTACCTCGACGGCGTTAATCGTTTGTCATAATATCACCCACTGGTTTTCCTAGTCCAAGCTCGCTTACAGCTGATAGCGGCGCAGAAAAACAAACAGGTACGATGCACGTTGAACAGTCACACATTTCACACTCCTCTTCCCTGTAACCCCCGCTCCCCTGGAGCACCAGAAACAATTGCCCGTTGAAGAGCACGTGCAAGTGAATAGAACCATCACGAGGCTCACAATGTGACAACTGTATTATCCATGATTAGATCGGCCATGTGAAGTGCGCCTGGGAATCTTGTTGGCTGAATGAAAGCATGAGCAGGTCTTGTCGTAGTCAACAAACTCATTGACTAAAGGCTGCCTGCATGTCCAGAACGTATGCATTGTCTGTGCAATCTCATTGATAGCCACGTAAAAATCGATTGACATACATCTGCCTATTCTGGTACAAATAGTAGTCGCCTTTAAGTCAACGTGGTCTGTAGATTCTGTTCATATTGCTCAACAGACAACATGTGTGCACAACTATAGTCAAATCGTCATTGATGTTGCTTGTCTATCATTATTACCAAGTTTGTCTAAGTGGTTGAGCACGTGAATGATTGTAAGATCATACCTTATACATTCATACAATATCCTCCGTTACACTGCCCTTTTAGGCAAAATGGATTTGTTTCGGGGGTCGCTGGGCGCAAAGCATTATTATCAAGCTCTGTATTTATATGAAATGGTTTCATGTATTTTACCTTTGTTTGTGAAGTGTACCTGATACCGTATCAATCGTGTATTGTGATTTGTATCGGTAGTAATGTAAGGATTAACAAACCTATAATTTTCACAAATGGAGATGGAATTTGTTGACACATTCATCACCTAATCCCGTGATGAAAGAGTTTGGGTGGTTATGGTCGCTGACTTGGTTGACACATGTCATCGTATCCCAGTTGCGTACATCGATGATCATGCTGTTGATCACTGAGGTGTCTGGACAAAACTCACAAACTCATTCAGAAATGATGGATTAGAACTGCATATCCAACAAGCTAATTGTAACAGACAACTTAATTATATCTGTAATTGATAGGCCAAAGCCGGGGACTTGGTAAATTACCAGTGATCCTAATTCCATGCATTTAGGAGCGCTGGGGTAGCCTAGTGGTTAAAGCGTTCGCTCGTCACACAGAATACGCGGGTTCGGTTTCCCACATGATGGTTGATCATGACATCAATCACGGTATGCTCCTTAACCGTTTTTACAGCTGGTTCAAGCACAAACGCATATGCGATGCTTTATCAAACACACCTAGGGATACAAGAGGCTGTTGTTCACTGTGTACATTTAAAGACGCCCAATCTTCTCTACAATGCACATATATTCATGAACCCGAATTCATCCTATTCAGTACATGTTAATTATTTCTTCAGAAAATAATTCACCAGTCGAGTGCTCGACACTGTGAATAGCTCTCACGCGTCCTGTTTAAGTAAGCTTGTCTGTATGTATATAATATCAGTCTGAAGGCAGGGGGACTATATTTAAACCGCTAAGACCTACTTTCTCGTCATAATATTAACATATGTCTACTGGAACAGAATAATTGACATGACGCTGGTCTGTGATGAAGTCTGGCACGAGAAATCCCTTGACCATAATTACTAAATCAAGCTAAAAAGGTTTGCTTCATCAGACACGCTAACATTTATATCTCCTCAGTGTGCAGTGAACTTCTTTGTCAGATATGAAATTACAAGAAGACAGGGTGTAATTCAGGCATTCATTAAAGTGAACAACCAAGCATAAGGTATTTGGAGTGAAGGAGTTAGTTTTACGCCGCACAGAGCAATATTCCAGCTACATGGCGACGGTTATACGGAACCATGGATGTTTCATTTCACACTTGCCGTTTGTTTATTTGTCTGTTTGTTGTTAACGTCACAGATAGCCATGCTCCAGCTGTATGTCGACAGACTGCAAATGGTCGACTCTAGATCAGACAATCCAGTGATCAGTATAATGATGAACGATCTCGGCAATGGGTATACGTTGACGTGTATCAGTTGGAAGTTAGTGATGTTCTTGGTGATGCGAAAACTAAAAATCACTCACTCTATTTGGACACAAACCGTCTCTCACACACCTTAAACTAATATACATGTATTCCAAAAAGCCATTGCAAGTCCAGACTATGAGGCAAGTCTAGATTACTACAGTTTGAAAACAAAGAAAGTCTCTGGACTCGTTTTTGTTAGTTTTTTTTATGATTATAGTTTATGAGCATTTTTTCTGTAAACTAGATGTTAGTCTGAGTTGTCTTATTGCAGTGCCATTTAGTTCTGAATTCGCAAAACACGTCATGAACCACGAGTGCTTTTCGTTTTCTTGCATCTTGGAATAAATAGAACGCCCCAGAGACAGTGGGCACTTGTGATTATATGCAGTTGACATTATTTGTTTCAACCATGAACACTTTAAAGTTATGACGTTAAAACGCTAACTTTGTGGTCTATGTTTTTTTCCTGCCGTGGCACTGTATGCCTGAGGGGAGGCGTGGTAGGTTCATCACATGTAGTTAAGAACAACTGTTTTGTTAGACAATCACCTCCAGACATTTGGATAGTCTCAAACTATTATTGGCTGGAAGTATGTACGTATGTACGTGGGCGGTAAGTGCTATCACATGGCAGAAAGTCTGCGATCTCCGTCATTCTTTCACAAGGAATCAGTTCAGTTCTGAATTAGAATTTACTTTGGTGTCAAAGCACGTAAATTCATGTTGACGTCTACGTGTGTTAGTTTGTGTGAGTGCAAATGAGAAGGATGTAAACTTTAAGTAAATTATAAAATATGTATGATGTTGTTTTCGAACGAGATGCCAGTGACACATCCCGTGACACCGCGTGGATGTACCTCTGTTTAGTCAACGATGCATCGGTTGTTTCAAACTTAAAGAGCTCAAAGTCTTATCTTATATGATGTCTTGTTTGGCGCAACACGGCACTGAACACAGCATTATTCCAGCATTATGACATTCTGTAAATAATTGTATCTGGGTTAGACAATCAAGCGAATTTTGCATATCGTTGAAACAAAATGACTAGTCATACAGTCGAGATCCTTTTAGTCGCCTCTGACGCCTCTGACGACAAGTAGGACGGAGGGCACCTAAAATTCCCACAGATAATACATACAGTGAGGGAGCCTAGTGGTTATTATAAGGCGTTCGCTTGTCATGCCTAAGACGGGGTTTAGATTTCCCCTATTGGGTACTTCGTGTGAAGCCAGTTTTTGGTGTCTCCCGCTGCGATATTGCTGGAATATTGAGAAAAGCGGCGTAAAACTACACTAACTAACTCACTCACTCACTTTGATATAACGTACCACGTGAACATTCAATAAAAGAAAAGTGGTTGATATACATTGTATACATATATGATCTTGATTATTAGGAAGAAAAACACGATATTCACACGGGAAATGATAACACACACTGAGCTCTGTCACGCACCATAACCGTGTAGATGTCTTATTTAACAGAAAATAAATCAGTCAGGCGACATAAATAAAATTATGCTATCTGTGTTTGTGTTCACCATTACGACCTCTTTATATATCATGAGTGTTTCACGAGGACAACTTGATTCAACCAGAACCAGCCAGTGATAAGGAAAGAACATTCCTGTCATTACAACCTTATACCTGGAATTACTGAATGCGTCGGGTTTTAGCCAGTTTTGTAAGTCCCCATGGTCTCTTGTCGGGTAATCTACCTTCAATTGTTGGCGATCTATATCCTGATTTTTTAAACTTGTATTGTTCAAAATTGAAACAGAGGTAAATGCTTGCTTCAGATTGTTTTCTGTGATAGCGTAGTTGTTTCTCCTGTTCTTTGACAGATTTTTAAAATTTAACGGTTTATCGGGAATTTGGTTTAGTGATCAACTAAACGGCCGACTTAAGAGGTTCACTCAGTCATTACATCAGTTGTATGTCTGCTAAAAATATACTGACGAGAACTACTCACACACAGACAGTAACACGCAGGAAGAATAGGTTAAGATGTTGGGGTGACACGCACCATACCATCACGGTGGCCAGAATGAGCAGTATTCTACGTATAATATACCATCACGGCGGCTAGAATAAGTAGATTGGTAATCTATGTACGATATACACCACCCTCGCTAGTGTGAGCAATAGTCCACACACGATATATTACCACTGTGGCTAGAGCGTGTAGTAGTCCACACACAATATATCACCTCGGTGGCTAGAGTGTGTAGTAGTCCACACACGATATATCACCACGGTGGCTAGAGAGTGTAGTAGTCCACACACGATATATCACCACGGTGGCTAGAGCGTGTAGTAGTCCACACACGATATATCACCACTGTGGCTAGAGCGTGTAGTAGTCCACACACGATATATCACCACGGTGGCTACAGCGTGTAGTAGTCCACACACGATATATCACCACGGTGGCTAGAGCGTGTAGTAGTCCACACACGATATATCACCACGGTGGCTAGAGCGTGTAGTAGTCCACACACGATATATCACCACTGTGGCTAGAGTGTGTAGTAGTCCACACACGATATATCACCACGGTGGCTAGAGCGTGTAGTAGTCCACACACGATATATCACCACGGTGGCTAGAGCGTGTAGTAGTCCACACACGATATATCACCACTGTGGCTAGAGCGTGTAGTAGTCCACACACGATATATCACCACGGTGGCTAGAGCGTGTAGTAGTCCACACACGATATATCACCACGGTGGCTAGAGCGTGTAGTAGTCCACACACGATATATCACCACGGTGGCTAGAGTGTGTAGTAGTCCACACACGATATATCACCACTGTGGCTAGAGCGTGTAGTAGTCCACACACGATATATCACCACTGTGGCTAGAGTGTGTAGTAGTCCACACACGATATATCACCACTGTGGCTAGAGCGTGTAGTAGTCCACACACGATATATCACCATTGTGGCTAGAGCGTGTAGTAGTCCACACACGATATATCACCACGGTGGCTAGAGCGTGTAGTAGTCCACACACGATATATCACCACGGTGGCTAGAGTGTGTAGTAGTCCACACACGATATATCACCACTGTGGCTAGAGCGTGTAGTAGTCCACACACGATATATCACCACTGTGGCTAGAGTGTGTAGTAGTCCACACACGATATATCACCACGGTGACTAGAGGGTGTAGTAGTCCATACACGATATATCACCACGGTGACTAGAGTGTGTAGTAGTCCATACACGATATATCACCACTGTGGCTAGAGTGTGTAGTAGTCCACACACGATATATCACCACTGTGGCTAGAGCGTGTAGTAGTCCACACACGATATATCACCATTGTGGCTAGAGCGTGTAGTAGTCCACACACGATATATCACCACGGTGACTAGAGCGTGTAGTAGTCCACACACGATATATCACCACGGTGACTAGAGTGTGTGGTAGTCCATACACGATATATCACCACTGTGGCTAGAGCGTGTAGTAGTCCACACACGATATATCACCACTGTGGCTAGAGCGTGTAGTAGTCCACACACGATATATCACCACGGTGACTAGAGTGTGTAGTAGTCCACACACGATATATCACCACGGTGACTAGAGTGTGTAGTAGTCCATACACGATCTATCACCACTGTGGCTAGAGCGTGTAGTAGTCCACACACGATATATCACCACTGTGGCTAGAGCGTGTAGTAGTCCACACACGATATATCACCATTGTGGCTAGAGCGTGTAGTAGTCCACACACGATATATCACCACGGTGACTAGAGCGTGTAGTAGTCCACACACGATATATCACCACGGTGACTAGAGTGTGTGGTAGTCCATACACGATATATCACCACGGTGGCTAGAGCGTGTAGTAGTCCACACACGATATATCACCACTGTGGCTAGAGTGTGTAGTAGTCCACACACGATATATCACCACGGTGGCTAGAGCGTGTAGTAGTCCACACACGATATATCACCACGGTGGCTAGAGTGTGTAGTAGTCCACACACGATATATCACCACGGTGGCTAGAGCGTGTAGTAGTCCACACACGATATATCACCATGGTGGCTAGAGCGTGTAGTAGTCCACACACGATATATCACCATGGTGGCTAGAGTGTGTAGTAGTCCACACACGATATATCACCATGGTGGCTAGAGTGTGTAGTAGTCCACACACGATATATCACCATTGTGGCTAGAGCGTGTAGTAGTCCACACACGATATATCACCATTGTGGCTAGAGCGTGTAGTAGTCCACACACGATATATCACCACGGTGACTAGAGCGTGTAGTAGTCCACACACGATATATCACCACGGTGGCTAGAGTGTGTAGTAGTCCACACACGATATATCACCACGGTGGCTAGAGCGTGTAGTAGTCCACACACGATATATCACCATGGTGGCTAGAGTGTGTAGTAGTCCACACACGATATATCACCATGGTGGCTAGAGTGTGTAGTAGTCCACACACGATATATCACCATGGTGGCTAGAGTGTGTAGTAGTCCACACACGATATATCACCACGGTGGTTAGAGGGAGAAGATGTCTACGCACGATATGCACCACCGCGGCTAGAGTGAGTAATAGTCTATGTACGATATATCACCACTGTGGCTAGAGTGTGTACTGGTCTACGTACGATGTATCATCACGGTGGTTAGAGTGAGTAATAGTCTACGTACGACATATCACCACTGTGGCTAGAGTGTGTACTGGTCTACGTACGATGTATCATCACGGTGGTTAGAGCGAGTAATAGTCTACGTACGATATATCACCACTGTGGCTAGAGTGTGTACTGGTCTACGTACGATGTATCATCACGGTGGCTGGAGTGAGTAGTAGTCTACGCATGACATATCACCGCGGTGGCTAGAGTGAGAAGATGTCTACGTACGATATATCGCTACTGTAGCATAGAGTGAGTGAGAACAGAGTTAGTAGTAATCTACACATGATCTACCATCACTGTGGATAGGACCCACAATATACAGATGAACCACGATCCGTGAAGAGTCTGAACTGGTTCTCATAAGGCTTGTCGTTACGGTAGAAGTGCACGACAGCGTACCATCTGCCTGCCAACGTCATGGACCGTTGCTTGCAATATTGATAAGTAGTTTTTGGCAACCCACTTTTAACAAACCGCAGTTTTATAGATGAAACATTGCCTTGTGTTGTATTAAAAACCACGAAAGCAACATTCCTCACTTTTATGTCAAAGCATTCCTCTTTATCCTGAAATCATCTAAAATTCAAAAGATGAGTGGTGTTCCAAGTCTTTATGGGCATTTTTCATTCCCAGTCAAACGTCCATATCATATGATTCATAGCGTGAATCATTCGAATCAGTGCATATGCACTCACAAGGAAGTTCAGCCCAGAATGACCCAATCACCACAAGGTCGACTGTAAGATATTTGTGTCATTGATTACGGTTCCCTTGTGTGTAACACAACGATCCATTTACCGACCAGGTCAGCGTATGCTTATTTACGCGAGAATGCATGTCGCCTGGTGCATATGTACTAAAGTCTGGTCAGATAGTGAAGTGGGATTATACGTCACGTAAAACACGCATCATGTTCGATAAGGGCTCGCTTAGTTCTGTCTACTGTCTTGGGGTAGTAGGTGGAGAAAAGTACACAATAGTCACAATCACGCAGTGTCGCCATTGTCTTGGGGTAGAATGAGGAGGAAATTAGTTTTATTACGTACTGTTGTATGACATTGGAGACTATGCACAATGGTTATTGTGTAGTTTCTTCCACACACTATCCTATGATAGTAGAGAAACTGCATCACAATGGTTATTGTGTAGTTTCTTCCACACACTATCCTATGATAGTAGGGAAACTCCATCACAATGGTTATTGTGTAGTTTCTTCCACACACTATCCTATGACAGTAGAGAAACTCCACCACAATGGTTATTGTGTAGTTTCTTCCACACACTATCCTATGATAGTAGAGAAACTCCCTATGATAGTAGCGAAACTCCATCACAATGGTTATTGTGTAGTTTCCTCCACACACTATCCTATGACAGTAGAGAAACTCCATCACAATGGTTATTGTGTATTCTTTACCACACATTTTCCTTTTAAAGTGGTTACATTGCATCACAATGGTTATTGTGTAGTATCTTCCACACACTATCCTATGACAGTAGAGAAACTGCATCACAATGGTTATTGTCTAGTATCTTCCACACACTATCCTATGACAGTAGAGAAACTTCATCACAATAGTTGTGTAGTATCTTCCACACACTGTCCTATGACAGTAGGGAAACTGCATCACAATGGTTGTTGTGTAGTATCCTATGACAGTAGGGAAACTGCATCACAATGGTTATTGTGTAGTTTCTTTCACACACTATCCCATGACAGTAGAGAAACTGCATCACAATGGTTATCGTGAATTTGTTTCCACATATTTTCCTTTGAAAATGGTTACATTGCATCACAATGGTTATTGTGTAGTATCTTCCACACACTGTCCTATGACAGTAGAGAAACTGCATCACAATGGTTATTGTGTAGTATCTTCCACACACTGTCCTATGACAGTAGGGAAACTGCATCACAATGGTTATTGTGTAGTATCTTCCACACACTGTCCTATGACAGTAGGGAAACTGCATCACAATGGTTATTGTGTAGTATCTTCCACACACTGTCCTATGACAGTAGGGAAACTGCATCACAATGGTTATTGTGTAGTATCTTCCACACACTGTCCTATGACAGTAGGGAAACTGCATCACAATGGTTGTTGTGTAGTATCTTCCACACACTGTCCTATGACAGTAGGGAAACTGCATCACAATGGTTATTGTGTAGTATCTTCCACACACTGTCCTATGACAGTAGGGAAACTGCATCACAATGGTTATTGTGTAGTATCTTCCACACACTGTCCTATGACAGTAGGGAAACTGCATCACAATGGTTATTGTGTAGTATCTTCCACACACTGTCCTATGACAGTAGAGAAACTGCATCACAATGGTTATTGTGTAGTATCTTCCACACACTGTCCTATGACAGTAGGGAAACTGCATCACAATGGTTATTGTGTAGTATCTTCCACACACTGTCCTATGACAGTAGGGAAACTGCATCACAATGGTTATTGTGTAGTATCTTCCACACACTGTCCTATGACAGTAGGGAAACTGCATCACAATGGTTGTTGTGTAGTATCTTCCACACACTGTCCTATGACAGTAGAGAAACTGCATCACAATGGTTATTGTGTAGTATCTTCCACACACTGTCCTATGACCGTAGGGAAACTGCATCACAATGGTTATTGTGTAGTATCTTCCACACACTGTCCTATGACAGTAGGGAAACTGCATCACAATGGTTATTGTGTAATATCTTCCACACACTGTCCTATGACAGTAGAGAAACTGCATCACAATGGTTATTGTGTAGTATCTTCCACACACTGTCCTATGACAGTAGGGAAACTGCATCACAATGGTTATTGTGTAGTATCTTCCACACACTGTCCTATGACAGTAGGGAAACTGCATCACAATAGTTATTGTGTAGTATCTTCCACACACTGTCCTATGACAGTAGGGAAACTGCATCACAATGGTTGTTGTGTAGTATCTTCCACACACTGTCCTATGACAGTAGGGAAACTGCATCACAATGGTTATTGTGTAGTATCTTCCACACACTGTCCTGTGACAGTAGGGAAACTGCATCACAATGGTTATTGTGTAGTATCTTCCACACACTGTCCTATGACAGTAGAGAAACTGCATCACAATGGTTATTGTGTAGTATCTTCCACACACTGTCCTATGACAGTAGGGAAACTGCATCACAATGGTTATCGTGAATTTGTTTCCACACATTTTCCTTTGAAAATGGTTACATTGCATCACAATGGTCATTGTGTAGTATCTTCCACACACTGTCCTATGACAGTAGAGAAACTGCATCACAATGGTTATTGTGTATTCTTTTCCACACATTTTCCTTTGAAAATGGTTACATTGCATCACAATGGTTATTGTGTAGTATCTTCCACACACTGTCCTATGACAGTAGAGAAACTGCATCACAATGGTTATTGTGTAGTATCTTCCACACACTGTCCTATGACAGTAGGGAAACTGCATCACAATGGTTATTGTGTAGTATCTTCCACACACTGTCCTATGACAGTAGGGAAACTGCATCACAATGGTTATTGTGTAGTATCTTCCACACACTGTCCTATGACAGTAGGGAAACTGCATCACAATGGTTGTTGTGTAGTATCTTCCACACACTGTCCTATGACAGTAGGGAAACTGCATCACAATGGTTATTGTGTAGTATCTTCCACACACTGTCCTATGACAGTAGGGAAACTGCATCACAATGGTTATTGTGTAGTATCTTCCACACACTGTCCTATGACAGTAGGGAAACTGCATCACAATGGTTATCGTGAATTTGTTTCCACACATTTTCCTTTGAAAATGGTTACATTGCATCACAATGGTTATTGTGTAGTATCTTCCACACACTGTCCTATGACAGTAGAGAAACTGCATCACAATGGTTATTGTGTATTCTTTTCCACACATTTTCCTTTGCAAGTGGTTTCATTGCATCACAATGGTTATTGTGTACTTTCTTTCACACACAACCCTATGAAAATGTTGACACTGCATCACAATGACTATTGTGTAGTTTACTCCACGTTCTACTCTATGACAGTGTGGACTCTGCATCCCATTGCTTATTGTGCAGTTTTCCCCACACACTACCCATTGACAAGATAAAGGAAACAAGAAAGCACTTCAAAATTAATCCAAAAAAGGAAAACAGATCGTAATCCGAAATCCAATTTATGTTACAGTGGCATTGTATATTCAATTTATATGTGGCATTAACGTACACGCCTTCCTTCAACCATTCTTGGCAAAGACCGGGTAAAATCGATAACACGAGACTCATGCTGTCGTTACCTCGCTTTATCGTCTCGCTTACGACCTCCCAAGACCGTAACTGAAGGCGACAAAGCGATGTCCCCTCTAGGCTACCACTCAAAACAAATGCGTTACGTTGCTCGGACAGCGACCTTGAGGAGTGTGGAAGAGTACAAGGCGGGAACTAGAACTCGGTTGCAGCTTCAGATTTACATGTAGGAAAGGATCAAGCACCCCGTCCTCATTCGCAACGTTTTGCGTAAACCAACCCGATAAATACGCGACTCAGTCAGTCAATATCTATTAGCCCACAAGCCTTTAGTATGTGTATGCACACAACAGTATAAGTCAGTAGGGTGGAGGAGATTTCTTCTGTGTAGAAAGGCATGATACAGAAACATCGTGACTTGTTTCTATATGCTTCTTGCTTGATTAGGGTTAATAGAGATATGAATTTATGTATTAAAATGATGTGCAAAGTATTGTTCTTAATATACTTATTTATCAAGGTGTTGTAGACTACACAGACACAACAAAAATATATTCATCAGTTAGATTCCAATCACATTTTCTATCTTCCTTTTTTAATGCCAGTCTATCTGTTTCTATTACCAAATTAGGGGATGAGCAGTAGAAATTTTGCAAGTTATCTTCTATATTTTTCTCATTACTGAAAACGAAGTAACTAAGATTGATGTACATATTTTGGATCACGGAATGAAAAAGGAGATAGTTTTACGTTTGTAATGATTGGAGGTATTTCAATTCCTTAAATTTTGCCATGTTCACACGTATGCATGCCTAGTTCAGTTTTTTGAAAATGTTAAAGAAATGTTATAGAACTTATTAAAGATGGAACAACACCAAAATCAATGTGTTACGTTTCATTTTATTGTCATTCATGACTATATACAGTCAGCGATATTCAATCAAAACGTGTGAAATTTATTTGAAATATAAAGATTTGAAATTTGAGGACTCAAAACTGCAGATGGTCTTCCAACAGAGGAAACAGTCAACAACTTCACAGCTCGTTAACAAAGGGTAACAAGTACTATCACTGAGTGACTTTATGACACTTCTTTGACAAGGTAATACTATCATGAATAAAGCTTGTGGACACACACACACACACACAGACAGACATACGTACGTACTTACGTAGGTAAGTACATACATACATACACACACACACATATACATACATACATACATACATACATACATACATACATACATACATACATACATACATACATACATACATACATACATACATACATACATACATACATACATACATACATACATACATACATACATACATACATCCTGGAACAAATAAGCGAACACCTGTGGGGTTATTTTGGCTTTTTTTGTGATCCCTTATTTTTTCGTCAGTATATTATGACTGACATTCATAACCACAATTCGTTATCCCGTCGTCCATGACTGCCATCAGTTAATGGTGGATGTTTGGTTGTACATAATTCCAACTGTTGACTTTCTTCTAAAATGTCCATCAATGAAGAAATGGTTAAATTACACGGTGGACACTTAACACAGTGCATGTTGCCAATAACCGCTGTTTGCATTAGAGATTTGTTACGACGGGAATTGTGAAATCTATAACGGCCTATCATCAAGTTACATTTAATCACAATAAGCTCTTCAAATCTTGCAGATATGTTTGTATAGATATTCACACCATGTACGGGGTGACCCGATCTCACTTTACATTTCTTCTGTTTCGAATGTACAAATACTAATTATGATAAGAGGTATATGACTTTGTAACTAGATTCGACTGTGTTAGTGAATATGCAAGCCAATAATGTTCAGGTGTTTAAACAGTATAGATCCACTATGTCATACATGTGGTCTCACCTTAGTTAAGTGAGTTTGTTGGACACTGCCTCTGTTCAACCAGGCGAAAGTTATTAACTTATCAACGTATCCCAGTTTATCAAACTTCTGGGGCCTCACACGTAGTTTGCGTTATTTATTGTAAATGATAGTAATCAGATTGTGTACTTTGAGCATGTCAATGGTTGGAAATGGCGCCATTGAAATACACGAATATTAGTATTATTATTGCTACAAAATACAACACAAAATATGAAAGACACATTTTTTTAAGTCGAACAGATCCTCCGAAGGATGTGAAAACGGCATACTTATATATGGCTGTTTGTCGAAACGCTTTGACAGCTGGAAGACAAGAAGTCTCCTGGCAGTAACAAACAGTTGTTTTTTTGTGCCTATTTGGCCAACATGTGTTACTTGTTTTAAAATACCACTGATGTAGCTTCGAGACAGTAGTAGCAAGTTCGACCAGAATTGATACTACTAGTATACCTGTGGCAGGCAGTTAATGCTTTAACCCCTCCAAACCACCTTTACACGATAATCTCCAAAACATTGATAGCCACATCTTAACTTAAAAGAACAATATTTCTGGTTCAGTGCACAACTAATCTTCAAGTTGATACCTATTTCTTATAATGATCAGTCCTGAGAATCGATTGGACATGGTTTTATGTTATTCAGCATATTTATTACAAGTTCAACAGGGATACAAAATAGATGGTACATAAAACATATGGTTCTATGTCCAATTTTGGAACACTAAGCACTGCATTTCCACAAACTGTTTGCACTGTTATTCTAAGATACCTCCTTAAAATCAACCTAATGATGTTGAACGCATTAATATAAGACTAAAACATTAAAATATTAATACGCATACTGATAATAATTGTCCAGGACTAAAGCACATGTTTTCGTCTATTTGGCTTTTTTGTTTTTATTGGAGCAAGAGGTTTCACAAATCTTTCATTACATTGCACAAACATAGATTGAGCTTGTGACAGCCAGGTGTGCGAAAAATGATGGAGACAGCACAGCACAGGTTAATGAATCAATAATTTTGTCGGCACTTGTGCACGTGCCTCTCGAACACCTGGCTGCCCCTTTCTCTTCACTTCTCCTTCGTACAAATAGTGAACTGTTTCTTATGTTTAGGATACAAATTCTCAAGACAAACCTCACAGAGTTGGTCTGCTGTTTTAATTGTCATCAGCGTTTCATTGGGAATTTTATGATTACTGGTTTTCGAGTTAGATTGCAAATTCATCGGTCCTCTTTTGAGCGGACTACAGATGGATCATGTCTCTCCAGTCAACCATCTCTCTGCATAGCAATCTCTCCAGCCAACCATCAGTCCAGACAGTCGTCAATCTTCCTCCCAAACATCTAGTCATCTATGCAGTTCAGTCAACAAACTGATAGATAGACTAATACGTAGTTTAACACCATTTCATATCAGAACATACCATTTTAAAACAAACAATTCTAAAAATGAGACCCCGTGAAATAGGAGTGGGGAAATCTAGGTTTGGTTCATTTACGACTTTAACATTACACACACGGCTGGGAGAAAGGAACACATCTGGGCTCAGGGACTGTGAGACAGACCAAGAGAAATCTATCCTGCATTGCACGCATTCTATCCATCTCTGCGCAGATCGATGCTCATGATGTCGATCACTGGATTGTCTGGTCCAGACTCAATTAGTTACAGACCACCACCACAATGCTGGAATATTGCTGAGAGTGGTTTTAAACCAACCAAACAATAATTTATCTCTCAGGAAATCTCTACTCACTGTAATGATCCCATTACGATACATCGATATTTGTTGTTCAAATATTACACTATTCTAGGTACACGAAAGCAGAGGACAAGGTTGAAATTGTGACCGAATAACAATGGCCTTCGAACTGTCATTATCAGGAAACAGAGGACGTGGGTTTTGTATTCCGTGTTATGTTTGGCAACATAACGCAACTGGTTTATCTGATTCTACAATAGCTATCGTCTGTGGAGATGCATCTTAAGTTGCAGGAGTATGCATGATCGTTTCAGTCACATAAACGATTCACATATTTACTTATATGTTATTGTATTTGCGCATGCACAGTCACACTTTATACTTAATCTATCACGCAACATCAAAGTTACAAAACATTTGCCAGGTGACTTAACTGTTCCCAAGACCCGGCGTCTCATAACATCTTAGTGGCGTCAACCCAATCTAATCTTATGTTCTCGCCAAAGTGTCTTTAATCTCAGCCTATATGTCATACACTAAAACTAGGGCAGCGTGCAATAACGACGCACGGGAGTTAAACTATGTCGAACTTAACATGCTCAGGCTGTCACATATCCTTGACGGGTTTTGTATATTTGATGCGTTGGATAAAACCGTACCATGGGGTATGGCTTTTATGGCATGTACATGTTTTGTATATGATCGCAGTTTATTACCTGTATTGCATTGTAGACAGAGACAGCCTTCCGTCAGCTTGCATTTAGCATTATTCAAGTTACAGACCATCAACCGTAGGTTTGCACAGTTGATATGAAATGTACAATGAAACGTTTGTTTAACACAATATATACATGTATATATGTTAAATATATTCAGAGCAGCACCAGCATCACTGTGTGAAATTTAGTGTTACGTATTTAAATCGGTTTTTAGTGTTCATCAGTACGCAGAACAAATTCAGATATTCTGACCAGTTGTTAGCATAGTAAAGTACAGGTGCAGATATGTAGCCAGGACTGATCCTCGTTCTACAAAGCAATCGTAGTGCTATGACTATCGTAAGTCTATGTTAAAGTATGGGAGTTACGATCGTTTTACGGTTACGATCAGTGCTCAGTGCATGTTCAATAATTCAGTGCAACTTTTGTTTTGCATCCCCTTTCATCTCACCTTACATAAGCTAACAATGTACAAAGGTTTCATATAATATAAATCTTCCGAAAATGGTCCTTAATATGACTACATAGTTATTGTTGCCTTGTCTGACTACGTGGCCCGTGGGTGTGGCTGTCAACCACTTGTACCTGTCGTACAAGATGCGGAGTATTTTATCTGTGATAGATGTATTCGCATAATATCATCACTATCTAAGTCGGATATCAGCAAGACAGCTATTGTCCGATGTACACGCGTGACAGAATCGCTGGAGGTCAGTACACAATTGGCAACTGTCACATGGCTGATATTAGATATATCTGAAGAGAGGATAATTATTTCAACCCTTGGGCACGTGACAGTCACCGCTTACCGACATGACACCTCTTGTTCTATTTTCAGAATCATCATGACCAAGACTGGAAACAGCATTTCCAGAACGTGAATACATTGTGTACGTGTCACACTTGGAACGCATCTCTAAATCACGTGTAATCAAGCATTATTGATTTGCACAGCAAATGCTTTTACGTGTATGCAATTTTTTTATCACAATTCTGAATTCAAAGGTATAGTTCACTTCGTTGTAAAACCAGTGAAGATTTGTGACAAAACTGATCTTCAGTACCCCATGCATGTCGTAAGTGGTGACTAACGGGATCGGGTGGTACTACTGTAGGTATCCCAACTGTGTTGATCGATGGTCATGCTGTTGACGACTGGATTGTCTGATCCAGGTTTGATTATTTACAGACCACCACCATATCGCTAGACTGTTGATGTGTGCGCCCTTAAAACGACAAACATGCAGAAAACAAATTTTCAGCATTACACGGGTACCCGTGGCTTCTCACTCACATTTTCCTGCCACCCCCTTACCTCATGCGCATGTTACAGGGAATGTGTGAAACCAGTGATTTCACGTAATCCCCAAAAGAATCAGTAATTTCGTGAAATGTCTGTGACCCCGAAGGATGTCATATAATCCCCAAGATTTCAAGGGATTTCATGAAGTTATTAAGATATTGGCCAAGAGATTTCATGAAACCCCTGGCAGCGTTTATGGAAACAGAGAACACCAAATTCATGATGCGAGTACACATTATATGCTGGTACAGTTTGGACAATATAGCATGTCCGATGTAAAAAAATAGAACATCTCGATCTACTCTGGTTGGGACGACAGTTAGAATTCAGGAAGCCCTGACCACCACGACATGACTCGGAAATTCACAGCAGCCGAAAGAAATACGTCTTTGTCCATTATCACGTCTTTCGTGGAGAGTGAACAAACCTTTGACGATATCGCATTTGACGCCTTTCTATACCTGTCATTAGGTTGATCGTAATGCATGACTATATGAAGAATGCTCCAAAGTTCACCTCTTTCCCCGTCCACGTCTGACATTTCTCGTGTCCGGAGTAACAGCATAGATTAAGGCCTGATATGACATTTGTCAAATGTATTACATGTTACTTAATATGCGCTTGGAAGTGCTGCAAGAAAATGCATCAGCTGGGTTAAAAAATCGATAAAAGGATCAACTGACAACATACTGATTGATTAATTTATTCTGTCGAAAGGTGCCTTCCTTCCTTCAAATATATGTATTTTCTTATTATACATTTTTTGCAACCGGCTGCAAAATAATTGCACTTCATTTTTTAGCTGTATTGTGTCGATGTGAGAGACAATATATCCCAGGTGGCACTTAGGGCGAGTGTGAGAAATATGGTCCACCTTGGCAATCTAGAGAATGTCTAGATATTGCACTCATTTTATATTCACTAAATGTAGACTGTTTACTTTTTATGAAGTTCCAAGATACAAAAAAAATGCATAAAAATATAATGATACCTTCATTAGGATTAAGAAACTACAGTGACGTTCACTAACTTCGGTTTCGTTTTTTTTTTAGACATGACATCTTGTATTATTGTCACATAAAGTTCAACGTCTAGTTTTTCACCATAATAATGAAGATGACAAAATAATGAGCAAAACAGATTTCAACTTTGTTGGCAATGTAATGTTATTTATTATATCAACTGGGCTTGCTGGATGCGCATCTGAGATTAAACCCAATCGAGAAGACACCAATTACAAACTGCTCTGGATTAGTGTCCATTTAACCAATAAACATTCATTTCACACATTCACTAATGTCTTAATCCGTGAAGATCAGGGTTAGAATTGATTTTCAGCATTGATTGTCGTAAGAGGAGACTAACGGGATCGGGTGGTTATAGGTTCGCCGACCTGGTTGACATTCTGGTCATTTTGTTAGCATTACCTGTGGGGATGTTGGAATAGAGCTTTCAGACGCTTATGTCACTCGCAGAATAAAGATGATTGGGAAGGCAAGGCACGTTGAGTTCACATAACAGACTTCGTTTATTGGGACCTATGAGCCTAGCACGATCTGGATTAATGGGGTTAATATCATCACACAGTTCCACAAGGTCTTACTTAGTCATCGAAATGGCGAATCGGTCCTCATTGACCCGTGCTTGTTGCAAGAGGCGACTAATGGGATCGGGTCGTGAGACTCGCTGATTTGGTTGACACACTTATCGATGTTCATGATCAGTGGACTCTCTGGTCTTGGTTCGCCTATTTATAAACTGTCACGCTGTAGCTAGAATATTGCTGAGTGCTGCGCTTAACACACACACACACACACACACACACACACACACACACACACACACACACACACACACACACACACACACACACACACACACCGTCAGTTTGGACGTTGCCTATAATTTCACGTTTCCAGGCCAGATTGTCAAGACGCTAGATTACCAAGGTACATGTGCACTCTCCCGGGTGCAGGTGTCCTCTTTCTTATCATGCTTGTATTGTCACTAAAACATATCTCAAGGACCATTGTCACAAAAGTGCATTTCCAAAATGGCGGGCGTTCAGCTCAGTATACTCACTTTTTGATAACGTGATTGAAATATTTTTTGTGAAATATTAAAATATCTCAGACATTATAACTGCGCTCGGCTTCTGGGAGATCACATATCATAGTTAATATGTGCGATATGGTAAGATATTGCCCAGCAAAATAAAAATTCATGTATATTAAATCGAATCCCGAAAATCTTCAGATATTCCAGTTTCCCTGACATTAGACTCAGCCATACTCTTAAAAAAATGGGGGAACTGTAATTCAAGGTATGGTTGTCGAAAGTGGGAGATATATGTGATTGCATCAATGCTGATACAACAATAATGGCTGTTTTGAGAATGCATCACCACGTGGATTTCATCCAAAGCAAAGCTCTTCATTCAGTTATCTCCCTTGTTAGGTGACTGGAGTATGACATGAAAATTTCAGGTTTACAATTTTCAGTCAGTAGTGTGTGATTTGACCTTGAAAACCCTGACCATGCACAGATGCAAGAAAATTATCGAAAAAAAACGGCCTACAGTGATTAATAATGACTCCCCATGCACGTGTAGGACGCTCCTACGTTGTGCACGTGATTCCCATGCATTGTGTTTGCGTGTGGTGATAACGTAAAATGATGCTGCATACACAAGATGAATATGATGGTAACGTTTTATTTCAATCAGACTTCAAAGCTCATATTCCCCCTACTTTTGTTTGAGAGTGTATTTTCTATATGACATAATGCCTCAAAGGCACGTGGATGCCGCGGTGGCTGAGTAGGTTAAGCGGCTGACTTTGTGTGCTGGCCATCAGGTGCCTGACTCCTAGGAAAGCTACTGACAAACAATACTAGACTCTATTGTTTACTGAGAAAGTGTAGACCCAAAACATAACATACGTTATTGAAACTATGGATATTGAAATTAGCAAACTGTAATCATTATTTCAAATTGTGGATGTAATGTGAGGCTAAAAGGCGAATATCGTTAATGGTGATCGTGTCGTTGAGGTAGAAGTAAAACGGATGGCTATAAACACGTCGTGAACACGAGTGAATATCGCATTTAACGTGAAACGTGAAACAACGTAGAGGCACTGAATGACAAAACGTGACAGTCTGTGATTGCCGTGGACGACGTGCCAGATGACTAAATTGTTGCCACGGCAGTCCCCGTACTAATGAAAAACCTATCTGGACGTAATAATACGGCGACAAAGCAACAAAAGGTGAGTGTGTTAGTTTAGTTTTACGCCACATTCAGCAATATTCCAGCCATATGGCGTCGGACTGTAAATAACAGAGACTGGACCAGACAATCCAGTGACCAAGAACATGAGCATCGACCTGAGCAAATGACACGTGTCAACCAAGCCAGCGAACCTGACCACCCGATCCAGTTAGACGCCTCTTACGACATGAATAGTCGCCTTTTATGGCAAGCATGGGTTGCTGACGGTCTATTCTTCATTGTATCCCGGAACCTTCATGGGTCCAACAAAACGTGACAGCATGTAATAAGCCGTAACAAAGCCGGTCGTAATCCTTTATTCACTGGCAAAATGAAAGTAGTCTCGGGATGCCGATATTTTGTTTTCACACAACTCGTGAAGTTTGATAGAAAAGTCGGCGTTATGAGCCAAGGCCCAGATTTCCGAAGTTCTCATAGCGCTGAGTTAGTCGTAAGGCGCTTAATGTATGGCACTTAAGGCAATCTTAGCGCTAAGAGAGCTTCGAAAATGTACGCCCTGGACCCCGTTCCTCAAAGCGATCGTAGCGCTAAGGTGATCGTAACTCCCGCGCTGTATTGACTTACGACGGTCGCAGGGCTAAGGTGGTCGTAACTCCCGTACTGTATTGACTTACCACGGTCGTAGCGCTACGATCACTACGAGGAACGGGGCCCTGAACGGTTCGGCACTTGGACGAGAGGCATGTGTTTTTACCCAGCATCTCACGGTCCTTTCCAGTTTTGTCACGTTCGTCCACGTTTGTTTTCACGGTTAACTGAAAATATCTGCGTTTTGCGATTAGTTTCAATTTGCCAATTAATAAAGGATTATAAAGGGCAATAAAGGATCAACGAGTTGTTGGAAAAGGATAACCCGGATAATGCGGATGCGAGCACACATAAAGAGTGAGTGAGTTTAGTTTCACGTCACTTTTTAGCAATATTCCAGTGATATCACGGCGGGGGACACCAGAAAATGGGCTTAACACATTGTTCCCATGTGGGGAATCGAACTCGGGTCTTCGGCGTGACGAGCGAACGCTTTAACCACTAGGCTACCTCACCGCCCCACGCGTATTGAGAAGACGACATCAGTTTATATATTTGCCATTATTTCCATTCTTGAAGCACTCAACAAACTCAGTTGACAGATTTAAACGTGTTTTACATAATTAAATACATCACACTTTTTAATAAGTACATATCATATCTGATGCCTGTTTATGATACACATAGTACACATTTTGTCACGGAGATTGATCCATCTGTTTCCATACAAATGCAGCAGGTGGGATGCTGAATCAGCAAAACTGTCTCACTGACATTGTTCCATGCCCGAGCTGGTGATGGAAAACACCCAGTCTCCTCCCCAGCTCCTTGCGTTTCTTCCTTTTGCAACTGGGCGGAAGCTTTTTTCCAGCAGCGCACTGGACAAGTGCGTTTTCCGTGTTGGTCTGTTCCAGTGACAGGAACGACAATTCTGTGATCTACTTGTATATTTGCCATTTCGAAATTGAATGTGAATTTACTGGCCATTCCATAGGTTTTTATACCATAGACATGAACAGGTTTCAGTATTAGCAGTCTGTTAATTCTTATTGTAAACATTTCACTCAATTGTAAGTGACAGACAGACTGTTTTTGAGCAGCGGTATGTTTACCTCGTGTGACGAGTAAACCTGATCAAAACATCCAGGGTATATTAACCGCAACCCTACTAACACTTAATCAGAACATAACTTGGGAAGGAAACCGCACATAAGCGTCCTGAGACTACTGCTTCACAAGTATGAGATGCGTCACGACCTGACAAATGACTCCAAATTGCGCGCCGTCCCGAACATTCCATTTGAAAAAATGAGTGAGACAGGTTGTCTCATACATCTTGACAAATTCATGTTCCTCATGCGAATCGTGCTTTGATTGTTATACTAGTGCTTGACAAGTATTACTGACGAACCAACCAGTATTAGGTAAGATGCGACCGGACAAATGACCCCAGTTTGTATATATAGAAAGGCCCTCCAGAACATTCCACTTGAGAAAATGAGCGAAACAGGTTGTCGACTACAACGTGTTAAATAGGAGCGGAACTGAGTTCACGCCACGGTCAGCGTGTATTGTATGCGCTTAATCCCCGATCTATGTAGTATCTGTAGCAACCAAGTGTATTCGTCTACATTCACTGCCCCGCCTTTTGTCGTAAACGCGTTTACTGCGCATGATCAGATGTTTACAGGGAGATATTAAAATGTTGTTTTGCAATTCGTTCACCACATGGCATTCTCTTACATGTTGTACACAATATATTTTCTGTATCAATTTTATGCCATGTACCAGGTTCGATAGGGAGTCTGCCTTCAGTTTCTACTTTTTGTAACATAAATACGCAAAACTGGAGGAAATTGCAACAAATAAGTTTGAATATAAAAATTATGGTTACATAGATTGTAATATAGGCCTTTCGGTGGGTGTGGTTTACTTTCTCTCCAGATTTTTAAAACTGATTAAAGAGAACTAAAAAATTCTTGTACCTGCCAAATATGACTATAATCAGTCCCCCCTATGACAGGTTTTACGTCCGCTCTTTGTGGATGTTTAGCATTTGTCTGAGAAAATTGCAAACTGAACATTAATTAATACATTACTTTTGATAGTTTACCGTGATAGGCCGGGAGAAAACTTAGCAGGACCTGACAAAACTTGACTTTGGAGGAACCAAACGGCACAAATCCCACGACGCACTACGAGTCTGTAAAGCATAGTGCAACTAGTGCAACTACGGGCATCGCGAGAGTTTAGCGAAGCCTTCACGAGTTAACTCCCTTTAGCTGCATTTCCGATCTGACGCGCCACATTCGCTGATGATTGCATTTTCACCAGTATTCCGCTTTTCCCTCAGAGACACTTGTCCAGACAGATGGACGTATGACGTAAAACGATTGATACTGAAAGCCAGGTACACTTGAAATGATATTACTTTACACCTCAAATAGATACAATGCATGATATAATAATGAAGGTTGCTGGAAAACGTAATAACACGGCATAATGTAATGAACTGTGGTAAATTGTGGTAACACCGCGGCAAACTGTTATACCGCGGCAAATTGTAACACCGTGACAAAAAGTAAATTATACATAAATAAAAAAAATGCGACAAAATGTAATAACTGTTCTGTGGTAAATAAAATAAAACCTGTGGTAAATTGTAACAACAGAAACTGCGGCAAGTTGTAATAACTCCAGCGGTAAAATGTAATAAAATACATTTCATTCCTATTGTGCAAAGAAACATTCACAATGTTAAAATGTCAGACTAAGCTTCGTCAAAAAGATAACCCGTACAGTGAAAACATCGCACATATGAGGAAGGAACCGAAAATTTTAGCTAACTGGAATAAATTGTAATCATAGCATCTGTTACGACGCAAATTGTAATAACGTGGTAAAATGTTATAAACTGCGGCAAATTGTAATAACACCGCGTCTTAACAACTGTTGCAATACAAATGACGGGGAACACTTTCTGTACAGAGAGGGTAATTTCATGGGAAAGTTCCTTTTAAATAAAACATACGTTAAGCGTGCATCAGAATAAATCCCATCAAACCTCCGCTGCACATGTAATCATTCACAAGTACTTAAGAACAATGTTTGACAAAATAGTACTCTCTGTGAAATGTGCGCCAAAATATGTTTGCTAATAACAAACGAATACTTTCGAAAACTTACTTCGACTATCATTTTTAAATCACACTCCAGGAACCGTTGGTGACTGGAAGAACTGGTTAGGTGACCAGATGTCGGAAGATTAATACAGAGTGTACGAAGAAAACATGGCGGGGTCCAGATTCTACGATACTTATATAAGGACTAAACACTAATATATCTGACCTTTCGGTTTATTTTCAGTTTTTCATTTATCAAAACATTATAGCTTTGGAGACACATATTTAGCTTATGTAACTTGAAAATAATCACTAACCACCAGCATCATACACCAATATGTCTTTGTTGATCATAGATTGTAATCCAAAATTCACTGTGTTCTGTAATCTGATTGGTTGCAGAACATGATCAAATGGTATTCGATTCCCGGAAACTGCAAGACTATTCGCGATGTATTGACACTAAGAAACATAGCAAACAATTTTCTTGTTGTGTCATCAACAGTGGTGGCGTCATTCAAATCATATTGTGACATAAAGTTAGAATGACGTCACAAATGAGTAACGCCAGATGCTACCATGGGAACCGGCTGAAACGGCCAACTGATGACACTTCACTGCTGTACTCGAATTCGATGTAAACAAATGCAGACAACAAAACAATTTGGTTTACCCTTTTGTTTACAATGTCGATAAACATACTGCGTTGGGCACTTTCCGGGTGTTACTGAGTATTTCAAGCACAGGAACCTGACGCCGTCGGTTCCAAATGTATTCCTGTGCTTCAAATACTCAATAACACCTGGGAAGTGCCCAGCACATGATGTTTATCTCCTAACAATCTCACTCCCAAACATATATTAATGGCTGGTCCGCTCGTTTATGTCGATACATATTCTGTCGATGGTGTTACAACATTCATGGTGGTGTTGTACCTTTACATTTTCCAGATCTGGAGAAACTGACAATAATCATTACAAGTTTGTGGTACATCATGCTATTGGTGGAACATGTTCCTGTTGACCTTTTTTTTTAACGGAAAAACTGTTTAAGTTTTATTCACATCAAATGATTGTACATGATAAGAATCCGCGACACGGAAGTCTATAACTATTATAGAGAAGTATTTCAATGTAAAATCAAAGAGGTCCAACCAGTGACTGGCGTATACTTGTTCCATTTATACTTGTTCCATTTGAACAATGTGCAATTTAACCAGAATATCAAGAAGATTGTTATGAGAAAACATGTGTTGTTTATTTTATCAGTTAGATTTACATGCTTCCTCAAGATCAAAATCTACCTAGTGTGGAAGTTGCCTGGAGACGGTCAGCTAGAACTACACCGCAGTATTTATACTTTATGTAGTGAGTACACGCAAATGTGTGATGATGCCAACATGTACTTGAAACGAAGTGATTTAGGAGTGAGTGACTGAGTTAATATTTAACGTCACATCGGCAATATCTCAGCTATATCGTGACGAGAACGTTAAATACTGAAATGAAATATATGGATACTATAAAAACCTGTCAACGAGGGACAGTAAAACAACTAGAATATCACAATTGGGATTAAAACTAGTGTGGAAAGTTAAAACTAATATCACTATTCGGACAATACAACATAAAACAGGCTATAGATCGCCAACAACTGAAGGTAGATCACCATACTAGGGGCCATCGGGACTTACAGTACTTTTGCTACCTGCATGGACCCTTGCTGGATTTACATCATCCCCTCAGCTGTTAGCAATTTAGTCAAAAATCTAGTCAAAAATTGAAAATACACATATGCTACGATTAAGAACGGTGGAAAGTTTAAATTTACTGTGAATTCCTTTGGACTTACTTACCCTCTCAGGAGGACAATAATTTTACGGTACTTCAACCCCCTTTGAGGGTACAGCCACCAACAATTCAAGTTACTAATCCAAACTTCCAATAATTAAAATACATCTATTTACACAACAAGTTTTCAAAATTCAACCAAAAAATCAATGTCTTTTAAACAAAACAATAATTAAATGAGACCTAATGCTTGTAAAAAGATCCGTGATTGTTTTAACTGTATAATACTTATCCCTTGTGAAGTGATTTAGGAACCCGTAAAGAATGAAAAGCATGAACGCTGTCCCTCCCTGCCATGGCCGTCACCGCTCCTGAGGTAAATTATTTAAAAACTCGCCTCAGATACACAATACAATACACTGGAATAAAGACACCGGCTACCCGTCATGGATCTTTGGTATATAGCCATTCGTAGCGACCAGTGTTTAGGAGTTTTTTTTAAAGGTTAGGATACTCCGCTTTGTGTCCCTCGTAATGGAACGTCATGGTCAAGCACGAAGTATGAAGGATAGTTTTAACAATTTTACTCCTCAACTAATTATTGATCTGATTAAAAGAATTAGATCTGCTGAATGATTTGTAAATAGATAACTATTTCATTACTGGTAGTTTAGACTAGTATGTGAGGCTGTACCCTCAAAGGGGGTTGAAGTATTGTAAAATCGTAATGTCCTCCTGAGACGGCATGTAAGTCCCCAAATATCTGATGTAAATGTAAGTCTATCTTTATTTTGATCGTAGTATTTCTGTCATTTTACTGTATGGCTAAATCTCCACATAAACGCGAATGGCCCTAAGGATGATATGAATACAGCTAGGGTTTCTGCAGGTAACAAAAGGAATATAAGTCACCATGAACCATGCTATGGAACCCCCTGTCTTCAGTTGTAGGCGATAAATAGACCAGTTTTATATTGTTTTTGTCTGAAAATAGATTTCTACTTTTACAGATATTTACTTTGCTAGTTATAAATCATTTTGTGATAGTCGAGTACGTTGAGAGGGCTTTATATATCATAAATATGTATTCTGCATTTAGCACTACTTTTGGCCATGATATGGCCAAGATATTGCTATTGCTTTTTGTCTTAACTCACTCACTCACGTTCGTGTCATTTTGTACGTAGCTCATATGAACAGAAACGACAAAACTCTTTGCACAAGAAATGCCATCTAAAAGCAGAGTCGATTGTATAATTCTGACTATATCATCTTTATGCCTTCGTTTGACGTCGCATTACACAAACTAACAGCTATATGACGCGGATTGTAAACCATCCAATCTTGGATCAGACTATCCAGTGAAATATGGGCGTGGTTGCTGGAAACATCGCACGTAGGCCATCATGTCATTGGACCTGCCTTCTGAGCAACCCTCACCCCTCTGAGCACCCGTGTCACACACTTTTTTGTGCTGGCGATAATGATTGATTGAAACATATTTTATTCAATTAATAAACGGATTGGGCACAAATTATCCTACTTAGATAAGCCCTCTGCACATAGTTACAACAGTATATGACAACAAGATGCAGAGAAAGGGTAAACATTTGTACAGACAGAGTTATTTAAATCGCTTGGTGTTATAGATGTAGCTACGTACAGATTTAAGAACATTCCGATTTTCACTGAGCGAGAGACCTGTATTGCCATATAAGATAAAATTATTATCAATGCATGCTCTATAATTCAAAATATTTTCTAAAGAAGTTAACATGTTTTCTCTTTACATTTTATATAATGGACATTCAAGAAAAATATTGAAAAGCATTTTCACAATTATGGCTACGCTGATAAAGTACATCATTTCTAACATTAATTCTAAATAAATCATAATGAAGTGTACTTGTCATATATCTTAATCTTGTATGCAAACATTTAGCTTCCTTTCCGATATGAGAAGTATATGGGAGCTAATGCTTGTTTCACATGAACGGTAGATTTGAAAGACACAACAGAGTTACAATTTCTGGTAGCGAAGGAGATGTTATTCCACAGTTTAATTGTTGACTGAAAAGAGGATAAAGTCGAATATCAAAGTCTTGTACAGGGTTGCGTGTAATTACTGGAGTTTTCTTTAGTTCATAGTTCGTTCGATTATCTACTACAAGTGGGAGTAAATCATCAAGAGAACTTGGAGCAAGACCTGTATGTATCTATAAAATATCGATAATTTTTTCAACCTTCTTCTTTCAGTAATTCCCAACCCTTTTGAAAGTAATTTATAATGATCTAGAAGAAGCATACCTTCGCAGACCAGTAACTATACGAGCCGCTCCAAGTTGTAACGTTTCTAATCTATTAGATTCTCCAATAGAACACCCGTCCCATACTTCAGATGCGTGCTCGAAATGTGGTCTTATATTTATATGTCTGACAATGTTGTTCTGTTCAGGAGACACTTGAACTTTCGAATTACTCCAATCATTTTAGAAGTCTTTTCAACAATACTTTCAATATGATGCTGCCAACCCCTTTACATGAAAAGGTTAGTCCCAAATGTTTATGAAAGTCAACTGTTTCTAATGACAATTGTCAAATTTCAAATCAATATCTGTTTGGCCATCTTTCATCGTAAATAGCATATCTTCCGTTTTGTCCGGATTATGAGAACTTAGCCATCCCTTTGGCCAGTTACATAATATTCCTAAATTTTCATTCATTATTCTTTACATCAGCTGCTTTTCTTTTGCCAAAGCTCCAAGTGACGTGTCGTCAGCGAAAAAGCCATGTTATACAATGTAGTTTATCTGCTATCTCATTTCCATACACACTGAAAAGACATCATTTACATACACGATGAAAAGAAAGGGACCCAAAACTGATCCCTGTGGAACTCTTGCTTTTCAAACCAAAGACTTAGATAATGAGCCATGAACGAAAACGTATTGACTTACGTATACTAACTATCAAACCAATCAAGTAAGTTTCCACTTACTCCGTACCTCTCAAGTTTAAGCATAATCCCTCTGTGCCAAACTCCATCAAATGCCAGAGATACATCGCAAAAGTGTTCTTTGTTATCAAATGATGTACAGATTTGGTTGATGATGTACAGCGGCCTCTCCAGAATCCACATTGATATTCATATAACAAATCATTTGACAGGAAGTAATTGTAAATATGTTTAAATACAACTCTTTCAAACAGCTTCCCAACACAACTTATAAGTGAGCTAGGGATAATTTGATACAATTGAGTGATCACCCTTCTTCAATAGGGGCATATCTAGATTGGCTTGGACATGCTGAAAAATTAGGCGACATGTTAAATAATATTCCCAGTACTGGGCTTATAGACTCGACGGTTTTATAAGTAACTGATGACTAATCTGGTCTGGTCCAGCAGTTTTTTTGAGAGGTAGACTTTTAATTATGTCGGAGATCTCATTAACTTCTATTATAATGTTATCTATAACGACATCGGTGCACCTGTCAAAATGTGGTACAGATTTGTTATAAACACCATTCAGATTACTTACAGATTCGGAATATTGATTTAACATGTGGACTTTATCTACTTCTCAATAACTTGATGGACTTTCCTTAAAAAGATATCTTTTTAGAGCAGGAATGTTAGAAGTGGAACCTGGCGTCTTGATCCAAGTTCGAATGAAAACTCATCAAGATTAGAATAAAACAGTTGTTTTACAAAACATTTCATATTATTAATTTTATTTAGTTTTTTTGTTTTTTTTGTATTTCAAAATATCAGACTCATTCTCTGTTATGATGGCGCTTTTCCGTAGTCGATCCCTTTTTCAGCTTTCACGTCTAATATTTGAATCATACCGTGGTTTGTCTTTAGGTCTTATCATTACAATTCCAGAAGGAATGCAGGTTTTGGTATAATCAGTAAAACGTGCTTAAAATGCACAGCAAGCATCGTGAACATTAGAACAGTCACTAAACAATGACAACCAATCCGTATCGCTAATAAATGCGTTCAGCTTCATCATAGTCACCATCTTTGGCAACGCCACTTTCATTAGCACAAGCAAGCTTGGTTAACACATGCACATCTAGGCTGACAAAAGTACCTTTCTGATCACTTATAGTTCTGTTAAAATCAATGACACCACTTTCTATAACATCAGCTTCGTCACTGACCATAACTGGATCTAGTAGTGTGTTGAATGTCCTCGTCACCCCAACAGGTTCTGTTATAACGTTACGCAAGTAATTTCTGTTTAGAATATCTGTTAAATTAAGTTTAGACACAGAAAGTAGATTTTCATTCAAATTACAGCTAGTAACGTTACTTGAAAGCACCTTCAATACTGTTATCAAATCTCCCCCAAAAGTTAGATGTATTACTTTCTGGTCTATAAACTCTACATAAGATGAGAGTTTTGTGGAAGAAATAATGCAACCCAAATGACCTCATCAAATATGTTTCCTATTCAGATAAAAATTCTGACAGATAAGATTGTTTGTCACGTACACTGCGTGCATTCAAGTGAAAAATCGACAAGAAGTTGTCTTTCAGAACAATAGGACCTGGGCTAGACTCCAATTCACCAGCAAGCTGAAGTAAGAATAGACTAATCAAGGCTCAATTGACTTTTGTAACTTGTGATTGAAGCAGGCATAGAAACGTGACTATACAGCAAGCTGTCACTTCTAACAACAGTACATTACACATAGCCTCTGCTTCACCACGTAGAAAACTGAAAAGTACAATTTTGTTAGCAAGTAGGATACTGATTTTGAAACATTTCTCCATGTTTCTAGGTCTTAAAATGTCTGAATAACCCGATCGCCGCACGGTGTTGCCCTACGTCATTGCCCATACGGCTTGTGTACTTCATGTTGATAGATGTTACATGTGCGGATACAGATCGAGCTGTTTGCAAGCAAGTCAATGAATATAACCGTGCATGATGACATGGCAATGCAGGATGTCTCGAAGGTTCTAGAGAAGATAGATGAACATAGAATATATACAGTGATTCACTGATGGATACAGATGTACACGGAGATATAGATTGTGGAATATACAAACCACAGATGAGATAAAGAATAGTATATACAAACAATAATATAGACCTAAACAAGTAGTAAGATAGAATGTTGTGTGTTGATATATTAAATTCAATCCATGAATAGAAATATTTTACATACTTACGTACGTTTGAATTCCTGCACACATACAATTAAAACATGAATGTGAGAACACAAGATAGCCACTAGTGTCGCCTGAACTTGTCCAGGTCCGACTAAAGCTGAATCACACGAATAGCTCCTTCCCACTGTTCACAGGTATGTGTCCAGGTGGAACATATCTTCTGATTCTTCTTCAGGTCTGGCCAACTGTGAACAAGTGATACCTGTGCTTATTGAGATCCTCATTGATGCGGATACCGTCTCGTTTACCTTGGAGTTTGGACTTGTTCCTTATCACCTTGTTGCGGTCCCAGTTGCTCACAAACTTCACAGCTACACTCCTGTTCTGATCTCGACGTCTCTTCCCCACTCTATGGCATCTGTCGATGTCTGATGGTGAAATGTCCGGCTGTACATCCTTCAGCACATCTACTATGACCAGGTTAATGTCCTCTTCCTCTCGTCCCCAGTCAGGTTCCTTGATTCCTTTATCCTCATAGATCTCCTCCGACTATACTGCTCTAACACGTCGGTCTTGAGCCGCAGTTCGTCTCTCAACTCCTGTATCTCCTGCATGAAGGGAACTAAACCACCCTGGATGATGTACGTCAGCGCTTCCGTTGCAACAGTCACAAACGAATCCCCGAATTTCTGCTGTAGAGCTGGTAACATGACGGCACTACTGTTACCAGCTTCGTGATCGCATCCATTGATGCCCCGTTGATAAAAATTAAATAGTGTCGACGGACAGGAGTGATCCTGGTTCTGTCCTGTCCTGCTCGGTTGTTGTGTGCAGGTCGCCATTTTGGTTTCCGTTGTCGATGTAGGCGTACTGCAGGATCCAAAGGTAAACACTAACAAAATCCAACTGCAGTGTGTTGTGAACAAGCGGCTTCGGTACCGGTGTTTTCGGTGGAAGAGCATCTACTGGAGAACCAGAGGGCTTCCTGTTCTCACTGCTGCTCCTCTGTGGCGAGTCTGACGCTTGATGTTGACGCTCGTTTCTTTTCGTCTCTCTCGTGAAGAGATTTCTGTATATTTCTGTAGAAAGTGCCTAACACAGTTCTTTACACACTCACAAATGCTTATGTGATCTTTCTCGTAGTGGGAAGTCACTCACAGCTCACACCAGACTCACAGTATGATTACAACACACATCCGGACAGCGATCTCACACACGTCCTACCCCCGTCGCCATCTTGGACTACCATAAATACTGCCTGTAATGTACGTTACTCTGAGAGAGGCGTTAATATACCCTTCCTCTGAGGGTTGCGGTAATGTACCTTCCTCTGAGAGTGGCGATGATGTACCTTCCTCTGAGGGTGTCGATAATGTACCTTCCTCTGAGAGTGGCGGTAATGTACCTTCCTCTGAGAGCGGCGGTAATGTACCTCCCTCTGAGGGTGGCGGTAATGTACCTTCCTCTGAGAGTGGCGGTAATGTACCTTCCTCTGAGAGAGTCGGTAATGTACCTTCCTCTGAGGGTGTCGGTAATGTACCTTCCTCTGATAGTGGCGATAATGTACCTTCCTCTGAGGGTGGCGATAATGTATCTTCCTCTGAAGGTGGCGGTAATGCACCTTCCTCTGAGAGTGGCGATAATGTACCTTCCTCTGAGGGTGGCGATAATGTACCTTCCTCTGAGAGTGGCGATAATGTACCTCCCTCTGAGAGTGGCGATAATGTACCTTCCTCTGAGAGTGTCGGTAATGTACCTTCCTCTGAGGGTGGCGGTAATGTACCTTCCTCTGAGAGTGGCGATAATGTACCTTCCTCTGAGGGTGGCGATAATGTATCTTCCTCTGAAGGTGGCGGTAATGCACCTTCCTCTGAGAGTGGCGATAACGTACCTTCCTCTGAGGGTGGCGATAATGTACCTTCCTCTGAGAGTGGCGATAATGTACCTCCCTCTGAGGGTGGCGGTAATGCACCTTCCTCTGAGAGTGGCGATAATGTACCTCCCTCTGAGGGTGGCGGTAATGCACCTTCCTCTGAGAGTGGCGATAATGTACCTCCCTCTGAGAGTGGCGATAATGTACCTTCCTCTGAGAGTGTCGGTAATGTACCTTCCTCTGAGGGTGGCGATAATGTACCTTCCTCTGAGGGTGGCGATAATGTATCTTCCTCTGAGGGTGGCGGTAATGCACCTTCCTCTGAGAGTGGCGATAATGTACCTTCCTCTGAGGGTGGCGGTAATGCACCTTCCTCTGAGAGTGGCGATAATATACCTTCCTCTGAGGGTGGCGATAATGTACCTTCCTCTGAGAGTGGCGATAATATACCTTCCTCTGAGGGTGGCGATAATGTACCTTCCTCTGAGAGTGGCGATAATGTACCTTCCTCTGAGAATGTGCTTTCGAATCCGGCATGGAGCATTAAGGTACAAGAGTTTGTGCTTATTGACAGAGTCTTCTCCAGTTATAACAGATGTCAAATTTGATCACTTTCTTAAAGACGTTCTGAACATTCAAAGTGAATGAATGTCACAGTCGTGTATTAATGTGAAGTTTGGGAGGCCTCCTACATCAGGAGAAATACGGTAACACCTGACCCATTTTACAATTCACCGTATCATTACACTGTAGCCAGGAAACTGACAGGACTGATAGTCCGTGTATAACAGTGTGAAAATGGGTGACGTGAAGGAAGAAAAGGTCGAACTCAGTGTGAGTAAACTAAAGACAAATCATGTTTCTCTTTACAGAGTTACTGAAAAAGGTACTGTTCAGGTGTTCAGCACAGATACGTTGAATAATGCATTTTATATTTACTGCCTAATGCTGAATGACCTTGAGGCGTGGTTATTTACTTCCTTTTTACCGGATTATCTAGCAATTTCTTGCCCCTGTAAAATAATATCTCAGTTTCCTGTGCATTGGTCCGAAGCTACCTCCTTTTAACAAAGTGAAAAGGGTGCCTTGAAAAGAGTAATTGTTGCTGTGTGGTTGGAATAAAGTTCACTGGCTTGTTTTGCTCTACATTTTCCGATTGATATAATATGATAATATGTGGAAATGAGTGGAGTATTGCACACTGTAAACATTGATGATATTTGTGATAACAAACAATATCAAAGTGTAAACATAGGTTTTCATTGTGACAGGTTCTATTTTATGTAAAAGGACAGTATTAAACATCCCTAACACAGAACAGTTTAACGGTTTCATGAAAAGAGCACCTGTTTCCTAGGTATCAGGGAGGACGTTGGGTGTTGATTACAATGGACAGCAGATGGTTAAAGTAGCAGATCGAAGCGGCCAGACCCTAACCTTTCAGATGTTCCAAGGGGTACTCTACTCGCCATTATTCAAAGTCGAAACACTTCAGCAAATCAAAGATTTCAATATGAGACCAGATGATATATTCTTCACCGGATATGCTCGTACAGGTAAATTGACCCCACATTAATTGATACCGAATTGAAAACAGGCGACAGACTGCCAACAACCGAAGGTAAATCAGAGTACTAGGGGTCATGGGGACCTTCAGTGCCTTTGCTACCTGCATGGACCCAAGTTGGATTTACTCCTTCAAAATTTACAATTACGTAAATACTACGTTTGAAAAATCTGGAGAGTATAAATGTACTTCGAAAGTTTTGAGACTTTCGTACCCCCACAAGAGGACGAATGTATTTGGAGTTGGTAGAGAAATGGTTGTGAAAATTTCATGAGTGAAACACTAAAAAGATGCAGTGTTCTTGCTAAAATAGATTCAGCTGTCACAGACCACAAACGTGTGAACAGTAAATTAAAGTCATCTACAACAAAAGCAGTGCCTACTGTACGATTCTGATTATGTCATCAGCATGTGTTTATGGCACATTATCAAACTGTCATGATACCAGGTGTTCTTGAAAGGTTGAAAACCTGAGAGAGCGAACTGCAGCCAACTTTCGTCAAATTAGCCAAAGTCATTTCCCCCTGAAGAAGAGACAAGACACGTCTTGTGAAACAAATAAAGAAGTTGTTATCCATATTTTTGTCTTATATATCCAGCTTCATGTTTATCACTTATGCATCAAATGTCTGCAATGTAACAAGTAAATACGTAACATTAAGTATATTCCTATATGGCGATAAACTGTTTTAAGCAGTGTTCTGCCAATATCCACTGCAACGTTTGCAAACTGAAATAAATACTACTCAAATGTCTACCACACGTGAGTGTAGAGGATGTTTGAGTCAGCTCGGCTCACACAGTAATCTATAGTGTACTGATGGAAGTTATGGTCCCGTCCTTAATAGTATATTTCTGTTTTTAACATGTTAGTTCTTATTCTTTGCGAAAGGGACAAATTGGACATTTGAAATGACAAGAATGCTTCTTAATGGTAAAGCTGAAACCATCCCGAAAGCCAAGGACCTCATGGAGTTAACTCCTCATGATGAACTTGCACAGCTGCCATCGCCACGCATCATCAACGCTCACATGCAGCTATCCGGCGCTCCAACTGATGTAAAAGCTCTGAAGTGCAAAGTCATATACACGCTGCGTGACCCAAAGGATGTTGCCGTCTCTGTGTACAAAATCTACTATAACAGAGCTTTTCCCTTCGGTACATATAATGGACACTTTGAGGATTTTCTTTACCTCTACTTGGATGGAACAGGTTTGATACTTTCTGAACCTACAAGGTTTTTGCTTGGTTTATACGTGTTAAAACACTTGAGAAACGGGACGTTTTTTGAATGACCTATTAACACATGGCAACCGATTTCCTTGAAATTAAAGAAATGTTTCTAATTATGACAGTTCTTGTCTTGATGAGGATGTTATAATTAAGTCATGTGTCCTAGTTAAATATCAAATGAGAACGAAGTAATTTATTGTTAGACATTAGGCAAGAACTCTGAACGTTAAGTTGTGTTTCTTTACATGCTTTTTGGTAGGGAATCTTTGACGTGTTTTTTTTAAACATACCTCACCCTATAGTTAGTGTAAACATCTACTCATTAGTAATGAAATAATGTAAGCTGGTTGATATACATATATTTTCCGTGATCACCCTATATGTTTTGATACCATGTGACCGCGGATGAGATAAAATGTTGTTTTATTACAAGTTCTTCTAGTCATGCGAAAAAAGATACGAAAGAGTATGTTGACGACAATACTCGTCGTTAATTGTGTTAAATAAAATCTAAAAAACCCAAAACCGAAAACAAAACAAAAGCACAGAGAAAAAAAACCCAACAAACCCGCATATCCTTTGAGAATTCTTGATATTATTATGTCACATCAGTAAAACATCGTTATCTGGATCAAAAAAGGTCTTCACCAATGCACTCTTGTGTTAAGAGAAAACTAATGTGAACGAGTGAGCAGGCTCCTGGACCTGGTTTAGCATGCAACCATATCCCAGTTGGATTGATCGATGCATATCGGATATGGACTTGACTTTTAACAGGTCATGTGCATGAGCACAATTACACAGTGCAACGTCAAACAATGAACAAACAAAAGCAAAATCACACTCAGATAATGCGCACTGGGATTTGCGATCTTTAGTATATTTCCTAATGACGAGAAAAGCCTAGCTTACTCAGGTGGATAATGTGAAGCTCATTTCTAGTGCCCCCACCTCGGTATTATGAAAAATGCAGAATGCCGTACTGATCAATGCATACTATAGTGACAGAAATTTAGAAAATGTGATGCCTATGAAAACTTAGATCTTGTGACATTCCAAGTGTACATCCCACAAAGTCACTACTTTCTGTCTTGGTTGTTCCTACCATTTCCAATGACAAAGTGGACTACTTAATTCAATTCAAACGAGGAATCCGCATTGTTGCAGCCCTGATCTATGAATTACCACCATCCAAAGCTAGGCAACCCAATGGGATGTTATGGTGATGTCCATATGTTTCAGTCGACGGTAATGGCATATTTGAACACTGGAGAGACGCCGAAAAATATTTCACTGACCATCCTGAGATCCCAGTGCACTTTCAAAGTTATGAAGATGCCATTAAGGTAGACAGACCAATTCCACACATTTTATGATACTATTATTAAGAATACCGAAATTCCTTACTAAAGCAACAACATATGGTTGGAGGAGCCTTAAGAATCTTAGTGGAATGAGATCGATTATTTGGTTTATTTTCGTACTGTATTATGTTAACAGTGCACAGACCAGTAACATTCCATCTTGTGACAGGCCTAACACGAAGCTAAAAAGAAAACGAGACGAGTGTATATTCATAAATGAAAACAAAATCATGTCTATATTTTAATGATACTACTGAGAAAATCATAATAACAAAACTTTTGTGAATTTTAGCACCAATTTCTGATTTTTACATTCTTTTCTTAGGATCCTGTACGTAGTGTACAAGCACTGTCCGACTTTCTTGGACTTCAGAGAAATGATGATCTTTGCCGAGCCATTGCAGAGAAGTGCAGCTTCACAAGAATGAAAATCGACAAGGAACCATTTGCAATAAAACTGGACGGGGAACACTTTCTGTATAGAAAAGGTAATTATATGAAAACGTCCCTTTCCTATAAAATAACCGCTAAAGATGCATCACAATAAATCACGTAAAACATCAATTGCAAAATTTAATTATCCTGAAGTATTTAAGAACAACTTTTGATAAAAGAGTAATCCCTAAGATATGTGCACAATAATGTGTTTGCTAATAACAAAGGAATACTTTCGAAAACTTACATGACTATCATGTTTAAATCACACTCCAGGAATCGTTGGTGACTGGAAGAACTGGTTCAACGACCAGATGTTGGAGGATTACTACAGAGTGTACGAAGAAAAGATGGCGGGCTCAAGGTTCTATGATACTTATGCAAGGAGTAAATATTAGTCTTTTGGACTAGTAACTAGGTAACAGGTTTTGTATTACAGGAACCGTTGATGACTGGAAGAACTGGTTCAACGACCAGATGTTGGAAGATTACTACAAAGTGTACGAAGAAAAGATGGCGGGGTCAAGGTTCTGTGATACTTACGCATGGACTGAACATTGATATGTCTGAACGTTATATCATAGGAGACACATATTTAGCACACAAAATGTAACACTGAATCACTGACCACCAACATCATACACCAGTGTACCGACGTCTTTGTTGATTCTAGAACATCTTACTCCCAAACAGTTATTAATGGCTGGTCCGCCAGAATGAAGACTGTGCTCGTTGTACTTCGATGCATATTTTGCTGCTGGTGTTACAACATTCCTGGTATTGCTGTAGCGTTATATTGTCCAGGTCTGGAAGTATTGACAGTGATGATTAAAAGGTTGTGCTACATCATGCTATTCATTGAACATGTTGCTGTTGACATTTTCATTAACGGAGAAACTATCATCTTTTCACAACATGGGTCTCTCATGAAAGCTTGTAACTTTTATACACATCACATGATTGTACATGGTCAGAATCCGCGACACGGAAGTCTATAACTGTCCTAAGGAAATAATTCAATGTCAACTCAAAGTGGTCTAACCTTTGACTTTCATTTTGAACAACGTGTATATTTAACCAGAATATAAACAATAGTTTTATGTGATAACTAGTGTAGTTTATTATATCAATGAGATAAGAATGATTCATCAAGCTCAAAGTGTAGGCGTCCCGAAGAATTTTAAAGGTTTTTTTTTTACACTCTTGATGCAGCAGCGCTACATCTATAGTGTGTGAATAATCGAATGGAACTCAAAACATTTTAAGATATATATTATCACCCCGCTTATTACTACCACCACCACAGAGTTCTTTTGAATACTGTGTATATGTGGATGTTTAATAACAACCCATTGATAATATCATTTACAATCTGACCTCTGTCACTTCCTTCAATATGCCTCACAGCTCCTGAGGTATTTTAAGTGAAAACCCGCTTCAGATACACACATGACATACAATACAATAGCACTGAGACAACGGATAACCCACGTGGACTTTCAGTATGAGGCTGTGAACACTAAATAATATTGTCACATAATTCAAATTAATCTTTTTAATGATATTTTCATTATTCCCATAGAGACACCAGTTCACATTTTACAGTTTGGTAGGTAGGGTTGTAAAGTACACAAAAAATAACTTTTCACATAAGAAATTGACCGAATATAGAGACAAATTTGGAGACTATTATGTTTTATCGCGATGAACCTTTCTACATTGAAAATTTCTCTCAAAATAACCATGAACTTTTGAAGTTTTGGAGTGTCTTGATTAATCCAACATGAATGAATATATACTTTTTGGCAGAAAGAATAATATGATTTAATAATCTGTCTGTGTATAATGTTCCCAACCAAACGATATATTTTGTTATTTTAAGAGTATTCTCAGTATGATCATTCATCCAGACTTCAAGTTCATTCCAGAATGTTTGTGTTACATCCCCAATACACATGAATTTCTATTCCCATATTTAAGTATATTCCGAAGCGCTAGGCAAGACCAACAAGATCGTTCAACGATAGTCTACAAACTCATTCACAATATAAGCGACTTCATAGGGAGAGATTATACAACAACCACTTGAACAAACCCAGACATCAAGTTGAAATTTAAAACGTTGAGGATTGCACTTGAAAAAACACATAAGTCCTCCAAACACATAAAACATCAGATTTACCCGGTGCCTTCTTGGAAATGGCATATCACCACCTAAATGCAGAGTTATCACTGAAAAAGGTAAGTAAGCAACTCTGAAAATGCGGCCTCCAACTGGCGCAAAATATGTATTGAGGAGAGGTAAGCGCTCTTCACAAACAGACTTTGGTGCCTGGTCTAAAAATGTATTCCTCATTAGCCGAACCGCAACATTGCTGTATCATTGTCAGCCTGGTAAAGCACATCAAATTTATCTAAATGTAATTAAACTGTTTTTCACGTCGACCAAGATTTGACGTAAAGTTATTTGATCGGAGTTCGTTTTATGGAAGACAACTATAGCCGAGGGCGATGTTTTTGAAGCTGCGAATACACGGTGTCTTTCAGACAGTGGGTTTATTTGAGGTCACGCTTACTGAGTACAGTAAATAGTAAATATACTAGTTCTCCCTTTTAAAACTCAAGAGTGGGCTTAAACAAGCGTTATATAATTTGCGAGCAAGGACTTGAAGTTTTGGACGTACAGTATGTCAATAGTTGTTGTATTTGGGGCTTGGTCTGGTGTGGTGAATTCAACTCTATAGTTGACTTATTCTGTCCCAGAGTTGACTGATTCCGTCCTACATATATATGTTTCAAATCCTATTTCGTTTAACGATCAATCTTTTAGATGTAACATATGTCCACCCTACAAACATGCTGCTTGCCGTCAAGTGTCCGGCGATATACTCGCAACAACGTTGCTACATTGCCCTTTTGAGAATCCTGTTTATGTGATATGTCGGAAATGACGTACTTTGCCAGTAATGTCATGGGCCCGACATTGTGTTCCTGTTAGAGTGCGAAATGAAACAATTATAAGATGTCTCAGTTTGAAATCTGAGAAGGTAAACGGTAAGGTCAGAGCCATATTTATTTAGTCTGCGACGTTTCACCCTATTGTATCCGAGAAAGATATGGGAATGTGTGGACACTTCGTGTTTCATTGTGGAACCACCAGAATGAATGATGTGATGGCTGAAAGGGAACACCCGTTCTGTGTTTATTTTTCTGAAGCCGCTATCATCTACAGAAAAAAGGGTTTTCAAAACACTGCTGATTTCACATGTCAGTTGAAATGAATTCCTTGAGTGAGCGAGTGTGTGAGTTTAATTTCACGTAATATTCCAATTATATCACATCATTGACCACCAGAAATTCCAAACATTGTTACCATGGATCTGAGCGTGACGAGAAGTGTCATTCTCGTTTGCCCAGCAGTTTTCTTCTCGAGCTCCAGATCACTGGTGCGAGGTAATCACCAAGCAAGACAGACAAATGCTGGAAAACGTGTGAGTTCACTATCAGGCTGTGAGTGGAGCAAAATTAGATGTATCCCCATGTCTAACCCCCCCCCCCCCCCCCATCATATTTCATGCAAATTGCTTTGCTACATGTTTATATAGAGTTATCGTTATAACTTTTCTAAACAACTATATTTTATGCAAAGTACTTTTATCCCGTGAATACATGTTGTTTTTGTGTTGGTTTCCGATTGTCCATTAATGCCATGTGCGTACGTTGCTCAGATGAATAGAAATGACAAATCTGTTCCCATATCCGAAAGACGAATTACTGCTGTATGACGTGGTCTTGCATGCAACTGAGTCTTGGACCAGACTATCAAGTGATGACAGCAAACAAAAAAAACACAAACAAACAAACAAAAACGGGGACAGGGTTGTCGAAGACTCGGCCAATAATGTTTGACCAAATTTCCAGGCAACTCCACCCCACAGACAACCGGTGCTTCTCATGATCACTTTGTGTGTTGGCGATAATGTGCCTTACCCCGAGAGTGTGCGTTCGAATCCTGTATGGAACTCAACCCACAAAGGTACAAGAGTGTGTACTTAATTTACAGCAACATACAAAGTGTATTGATACAACAGATGGTATTTGCCACTTTGTTAAAGATGGCCGTTCTAAACGCATTTAAAGTGTATGAATTTCAAGGTAATTTTGTATTTATGTTAAAGTTAGGAAGCCTCCAATATTAGAAGAAATGCGGTAACGTCTGACCCATTTTACGACTGTGACCATTCACCGTATCATTACACTGTAGTCAGCAAAGTGACAAGACTGAGTGGATAATACGTGTATAACAGTGTCAAAATGGATGACATGAAGGTGGGGTGAGTGAGTTAGTTAATATTTAACTTCACATCGGCAATATCTCAGCCATATTGTGACGAGAACATTTAACAAAGAAAAGTACTGTATGTATATTATAAAATCTGTAAAGGACAGTAAAACAACTAGAATATCACAATGTGAATTAAAACTAGCGTGGAAAGTTAAAACTAATATCACTATTCGGACAATACAACTTAAAATCAGGCTATAGATTGCCAACAACTGAAGGTAGATCACCATACTAGGGGCCATGGAGACTTACAGTACCTTTGGTACCTGGGGAAAGGTGGAATTCAGTGAGAGTAAACAAATCATGTTTCTCTTTACAGTGTTACTGAAATGCCTGTTGTTCGATAACCCAGACACGTTAAAAATGTCTTCACGCTTCGCTGGTTACCGGTGAATGACTTTTGAGTTGGACCTCTTCTCTACCGTATTAAGTAGCAACGTGGAGATGCCTCTACAGTAGTAGATTGCTTCTCACTTCATCTTTATGCACACGTTTGACGTCGCATTTCACAGAATATTACAGTTATATGACACGGATTGTAAACAATCAACTCTTGGAAAAGATAATCCAGTGAAATATGGGTATAGTTGTCGAAAACGGTGCACTTAGGTAATTTTGCTATTGGAGCCGACTTCCATACAATCCTCACCCCTTTGAGCACCCGTGTCACACACTTTGTGTGCTGGCAATAATGTACCTTACATAGCACGCAACGCACAAAGGTACTAGAGTAAGTGGTTGTACTTATTGACAGAGTATTCTCCAAACACAACAGAAGTTAAATTTGACCACTTTCTTAAAAGCAAGCGTTCTGCACATTCAAAGTTAATAAAGTTCATAGTAGAGGTGTATTAATGTGAAATTTGGGAGGCCGCCTATTCCAGAAGAAAAACGGTAACGCCCTATCCCTTTTACGACTGCGTTCATTCACCGTATCATTATACCGTAGACAGGGCAGGGGCAGGACTGAGGGGATAATCTCTGTATAACCGTGTAAACATGGAAGAAATGAAGGGAGAAGAGGTGGAATACAGTGTGAGTAAACTGAAGATAAATCATGTTTCTCATTACAGTGTTACTGAAAACTCGATAACACGTTAAAAATGCCTTTTCTCGTTGCTGGTTACCGGTAAATGACTTTTGCGGTTATTGACGTTGCAACGTGGAGATGCCTCGATAAAAAGTAACTTGCTTCCCGGTTCGTTTTTCTGGAGTTCCATCCTGTCAACAAAACGGAAAAAAGGTTCCCGAGTTGTTAATGAGATTTGCAATAGCTTACAAAGTGAAAGTGTAAGCGTAGGTTTTCAGTTTGACATTGTATGCGCTTTATAAGGACAATATCAAACATTCCTAAAATGGGATGTGATTTACAATGGCATTAGCTATGAAAATGAAGGTCTGTTTCCTAGGTTTCTGGACAGACGTTGTCCTTGGATTTAAGTGGGCAGCATCTGGTTGAAGTAAGAGATCGAGGCGGTCAAACCCTAACTTATCAACTATTCCAAGGAGTACATTGCGCACCATTGTATAACGTCGAAATACTTAAACGAATCAAAGGTTTCAACATGAGGCCAGATGACATATACTTCACCGGATATCCTCGTACAGGTAAATTCAATTTCGAAACTCTAAATGTAAGTCATTCAATCACGATTACCGCAAAAACAGACTACATAAAATAAGTACACGAACTACCACGAGTGTGTCTTAAAGTGTGATGACAGAGGTTGTGTTTCAGTCGTTCCTACTTATTGTCAGCTGGTTGAGGCGTGTTGGTCTTTATTTTTCTTTTTTCAAAGGGACAAACTGGACATTTGAAATGACAAGAATGCTTCTGAACGATAAAGCTGAAACCATCCCGAAAGCCAAGGATCTCATAGAGTTAACTCCTCATGATGAACTTGCACAGCTGCCATCACCACGCATCGTCAACGCTCACATGAAGCTGTCCGAGTCTCCAACTGATGTAACAGATCTGAAGTGCAAAGTCATCTACACTCTGCGTGACCCAAAGGATGTTGCCGTCTCTCTGCACAAAATCTATTATGACAGACCGTCGCCCTTTAAAAGATACATGGGATTATTTGAGGATTATCTTCAACTCTTCTTGGATGGAACAGGTTTGACACTTACATTACCCTTCAGGTTTTGTTGAAAGACCAAGCAAACGAGATGTTTCTACATGAACTATTTGCCACAATTTGATTCGAAATATTTATTATTTCAAATCAACACGTTTTCCTTGATAATGATCATATACTTCCATATCAACAATTCATATCAAAGTTACAAATGCCGAGAAAGAGTATGTTGATAATTCTTAATGTTCCACTCCATGTATCATTTGATTTTACTCTAAGGATCAGAATTAATTGGTAGTTCAACAATACTTTATTGCCAGATTCAGGAGACAGCAACTCAGAATGCTACGGTGGTTGTGTTTTTAACATGCCATTTGGAGGGATTTTTTTAGGATTATCTTCAGCGTTGGTTTGGTTTGAGCATGTCTGAAACCATCACCTTTCACACTAACAGATAGTTTTGACCATTGACTGATTAGTCTAGAATAATCTAAGTTGGTTTATACACTGCATATATTCCCTGATCACATAACTGTGGACAGGAAAACTGTTCTTTTATCATCAATACTCCTAAACACGTGAAAAGAAATGGCAAAAGTATACTGTTAACAATAATCCTAATTATTTTTGTGACAAAGTCAACAAAGCTTTTGGCCTCAGAAATATATAAAAGCATGCAAATCATTTCTGAAATCAGTCAGTCAATCAATGTTTCTTCGTGAACTAGGCCATCCAGCCCGTATTACAGTTGCTTACAGTATTTAAATCTTCAAATTATGGTTTCCGCATTGCTTTTATATTTCTTCAAATGATTATTCTTGATATTTAACAAATATTTTTTTTATCCTGCAGTAAACATTTCACATGACAATAAACCTCGAGCTTGTGATTATCGTTGATGTTAGATTGCCAGTTCTGTAACTGTATGTCTTTAAGTCGTTGAGTAAGCATGACTCACGTCCTACTCCTTGTGAAAGCCAAACATGTCCAAATCCAATCGAAAATAGTAAATCAAGAGAGAGAGAAGTATAGCACAGGACTCTTTCAGTGTCCAGCATATGCAGTAATTTCAACCAAAACGTTTCTTAAACAAATATATTTGTTCGTGTAAAATACTACTAAAGGATGTCGTCCAAGTTCACCGCGGTACATGTTTTTCTTCCAACATCCAAAATCTGATGCACCCTTTTGATACGCTCTTCAAAGTTAACCCCCAAGTCTCTTATCCATGTCTTATTGTTGGTGTGATGATTCTGTCAAATAACAACAATGATCAGGTAATGCAAGCCATCATGTCCCAATAGGTTTATCTGACTTCGACTCGATTATTAACAGACCACTGTGTGTTCAAACTTACACAGGGCTGTGTTAAACAATACGCAAAGAAATAGAAAAACAAACACACAGATAATGCGTACTGGGGACTATAGAGGCTAGATTATTCGCTCATAACCTTGGAATTTTAAGTTTAACTACTGAAATGAAATAAAGAACTTAGTGGTTAAGCCCATTTCTGGTGTCCATACAGCCATATTGTGAAACTGTCTGAAGAACTGAAGAATTGTAATAAAATTAAATTTCTTTTAGGTTAAATAAATCTAACTTCCATTTAGTGACGAGCCAAGTGGATATCATTTCAATTTCTGTCCTGGTTGATTGCACAATAATTAAATTATGTGAGTTCTCTGTTGTCTCTAACCTTGTTGTTCCTGCTGTTTGTAATGACAAAATGATCTATTTTGTCAACTTCAAACGTCACACCCGTATTAATGCAGCCATAAGGCGACAATAAGTCTATGAATATATACAGATGAGTCATAAAGTTAAGCATTTATAGACACTATAGGTCTTAGTTAAAGTTTATGCCACACGTTTGATAATTACTTAATTATCACACGTTGAAACACATGTCTTCAGTACACACACCAGGAAACCGTAGTGAGATCACGGTGATTTTCTTTTGTTTCAGTCGACTATAACTGCATACTTGACCACTGGAGGGACGCCGAGAAATATTTCACTGACCATCCTGAAATCCCAGTGCACTTTCAAAGATATGAGGAAACTATCAAGGTAGACAGACTAATTCCACAAATTGTATTATCCCATGGCTATGATTACCGAACGTCCAATACTTCAGCATCAACATACGGCTGAGACCTGGGATTTGAAGTTTTCACCTTACCCTTGTATCCTTACACATTTGGTATTGTTTTAATATGATACAATATCAAAGCCCAAACCCAAAGCAATCCAGGTCCAGTGACTGGGCCAACACGTAACTAACAAGACAAACAAGATGTGCCAATATTCACAAAGGAAAAAGAAACCAGATTTATACCTACAAGGTACTGCTGTAGATTTTATTATAAGACAACGTTTGAACATTTTAGCACCAAGGTATGATTTTCAGTTTCTTTACTTAGGATCCTGTACGTGCTGTACAAGCACTGTCCTACTTCATCGGCCTTAAGAGAAATGATGATTTGTGCCAAGCCATTGCAGAGAGGTGCAGCTTCTCCAGAATGAAAATCGACAAAGAACCCTTTGGAATAAACATAGACGGGACAAATATTCTGTACAGAAAAGGTAATTTCTTTTTAAATGTAACAACTGCTGAAGGTGCATCACAATAAATCACTTAAAAATTAAAATTCAATTTCATAAAAAATAATCATTCACATGCATCTCAATACAGAAACTTTGAATAAGGAGTAATATCTGGGAAAGCTGTACCATATTGTGTTTTTTCAACAGCAAATGAATACTTACGAGAAGTTTTATTAAGTTGTTTAAATCACACACCCTAGGAATCGTTGGTGACTGGAAGAACTGGTTCAACGACCAGATGTTGGAGGATTACTACAAAGTGTACGAAGAAAAGATGGCGGGCTCAAGGTTCTATGCAACATATGCAAGGAGAATGGACCAAAATATCTGATGATCTTTCGAGTTACTTTCGGTCAGTGGTGTTTTGGTCAAACATTATAACATTGGAGACATATTACTCAGTACACTAAACGTAACTTGAAAACAATATCTAACCTAGAGCAGCATATACCAGTGTATCGTAGTTTTTGTGGGTCATTGAAAAGGTCACTTAAAAACAGTTCTAATTGGCTTGCCCTCCAAAATACGGATTGCACTCGTTGTCTTTTGATGAGTGTTCCCCCGTTTCGTCGTTGGTATTACAACATTGATGGTATTGTTTTACATTCTCCCGATCTGGAAGAATTGACAATGATTATAAAACAGTTTGTATTACATCATACATACGTGTTCCTGTAGAGAGGTGTTTGTGTGATCACCACATTGTTTTGTCGCATGACGTCTCCTACCGCGTTCTCAGGGTCATGGTGGTCACAAAACGAGTGTCATGATCTGTGCATCAGATGAAGGAGTTCTTTTGTTCGATGGTTATCACTGGAAACTGTCACCTTTCAAGAACATAGCTCGTGTATGCAAGCTTATAGCAAGCTTCATCATTTTACACACATCACATATTGTAAATGCTAAGAATCCGCGACACAGAAGACCATAGCTATTCAAAGGAAGTATTTCAATGTAAGTGTTTGCTTTCATTTGTACAGTGTGTATTTCTAACCAGAATATAAAGATGATTTTACGAGAAAACAATTGCTGTTGTTTTCTAAGTTGTCATGATTCTTAAACTCAAACGTTGCTTTCGGAATTGTGTCCAGTTTTAAAGGGGTTATTTTGTGTTACACTTTAGATGAGGCAGTACATGAAGAATAGAATATCACCCAGAAAATACATTTATAGGATGAGAAATGAGCTTCCCCTCTCATATCAAGTTTATGTCACAAGTGAAGTAATTTTAGTTTGACACGAGCTTTTACCAAAATTATTTCACGAGGGACTTGATATGGAAGGGTAACAAGTTTTGTACCCTATTTATTACCCACGATCTAAAAAAGGAAAATGTTGTTAAAATAAATCGGTGTTTTTTGCTATCCTATACAGACCGCACAACGAGGAGTAATGCATTTAATTGTTAATTAGAATGTCAACCGCTTCGCTCCAGGAAAATGTGCACTGCGTAGGGGCAATGCATTTCCTATTAGTATTAAAAAAAAGAATTAAAGTATTAAAGACAGAATCAAGTCTAAATAAAAATTTAATTCTTTTCAATCGTAGATTTGGTTTCAAATACAATAGTGTAATTCATCCAAACACTTGTGAAGTGTAAACATTTTGAACTTGACTGGGTGACCTAAATCTCTTCCTGAACGTCAGTCGGTTATCACTCCCGGGCTAGTCGTCATGTTGAGAAGCGTACATAAAGAAGATAATAGTAAGCGTTTAATCAGGAGCGGCACACAAAACAGCAAAGATGAATTGTGTGCCGCTGTTACCAGGGAACTATATGCCTCAAATAGTTCAGCTTAATGTTCTTAATCGCAGGACGAGTTACTGTAAATCACACGGCCACGCTTTGCGGAGGATGCCAGTGACGCCTGCTCATCTCGGCTAGGAATTTCCACTTGTCGAGATTCGAAGTTTTTGTTGAAGACTCCACTGAAAATTGCGCCTTAAAACACTGCATACCACCTCAAATGAAGACGGTTTCAAGCCTATTGTGTCCAGACTTTAGGAAATGCCTTTGCCTCATACATAAGAATCCACAGGAGGCAGTAGCTATACAATATACACTGGGAGGACGCGAGTGAATGCGGCAGACAGCGGCAGTGATAGGAGATACAAGACCACCGCTCGTCTTTTGATGTTGTGTGTTACTGTGCAGTCCTGACAACAAACACGCTGCAGGTATTCAATCTCCTGATTATATTCACAACTCTTCCAACCATTTGTCCCGTCATTGTTGACCAAATCAAACTTTATGGCGACGCCATATTTGTTTACAGTCACGAGAGACCTACTAGACGTATTTGTTTACTTATTTAGATTCTGTCATTTCGTTTGTATTACAGAAGTTATTATAGGATTGAAAGTGAAAAATAGAAATGAAATGATTTTTATTAAATTCCATGGAAGTGTTTTCGGTTTACATGTTCTCAGAAGGTGTGAAAACGTCTGATTGAAAATCATGAATGGAATGAGTAATGAAAGTAGTTGTAATGTGAAAGTAGTTGTAATGTGAAAGTAGTTGTAATGTGAAAGTAATTGTAATGTGAAAGTAGTAGTAATGTCAAAGTTCACGTATCAGCCATTCAAATCACTGGAAGGGGTTATGACACATATGTGCCATAAAACATATATGTCATAACAATTTGTTATGAAACCCATTTACCATATATCACGTGGGTAATGAAGCTGGATATCAAATTTAAGTACCGCAACTCTATGGACGGACACATAACAATGGTAAGATGTAGATTTATCAGCAAACGTAATTATAAACCCCAACACAATGATTATAAAATGTAAAAATCTGAACAATTGACATTGGAGATTAAAAGGTTGTGTTACATCATGCCATTGGGCGAACATGTTCATGTAGACGGATTCATCCACAGTTTTGGGTGATCGTCACACTTTTTGTTATATCACATGTTATATGCCTTCTAAGGCGTGTTTTTAGTCGTGATGTCCACGAAACGAGCGTCACAATCCGTGCATCAGATGAGGGAGCTCACTCATTCGATGTTAACTGTCATCTCTTCAGTACATTGTTCTGGTATGAAAGCAAGACTTGTAGCAAGATTCATCAGTTGACATACATTATGTAATTGTAGTTCTGAAAGCGCGGCATCGCAGTCCATAGCTATTCTAGGAAAGCATTTCAATGTCAACTCAAAGGGAATGAACCGGTACATACAAAAATGAAGACCATCTGGAATTCTGGAATTAGCTGAGTCTTGGAATGTATCATTGTTCGTACGAACGTCGGGTATTGCCGTTGTTTAATGATGCATTTATAAAGAATTCAGTTAAATATGATCTTCATTTCGAAAGTGGTGAACCCGTGAAGATCGAGATTAGAAATGGTCTTCAGTAACCATATAGCTCCAATATTGCTAGAGTGCTATGCTAAGCTAAACTTACTCACTTGAATATTAGGATAATTGCAGCACAACGTATATAGCACTCCAGTATATGTTTTTCTACACACGTCCAGCCCCGATCCAACTTGATTCTGAACATGAGAAACACATGAAACGTCTATCTTATCATCTCGGACACCTATGTCCAAGGTATGAAACATGGTCCAGAAAATCAAAGGTAAAGGTACTAAATCTACTGTCCATCATCTTAAACATGGAGATCAATTGCTTACTGATAAATCAGATATTGCTAATAAACTGGGTGAAACCCTTGCTAAACACTCTTCCTCTTCAAATTATGTACCAAAATTCCAGCAATATCAAAAACAACAAGAAAAGAAAACTATTAATTTCAATTCTGATAATGGGGAAGATTATAATGAAACGTTTTCTATTCATGAACTCCATACTGCACTTGATCAAGCTCATGATACTGCTACTGGAGCTGATAACATACATTATCAACTCCTGAAACATTTACCAGAATCCTGTCTGGAAACTCTCCTCAATATTGTTGATGGTATTTGGACATTGGGTAACTTTCCTCCATCATGGCGTGACGCCATAGTAGTACCAATACCTAAACCTGGACGTGATCATACGGATCCATCCAATTATCGTCCGATTTCATTAACTAGCTGTGTTTGCAAGACCATGGAACGCATGATAAACAATCGACTAGTTTGGTACTTGGAAACAAATAACCTTATAACTGATATACAGTGTGGTTTCCGTAAAAACAGAAGTACTGTCGATCACTTAGTGCGTTTAGAATCATTTGTTAAAAATGCACTAATTAATAAACAACATGCTGTCTCTATCTTTTTTGATCTAGAAAAAGCATATGACACAACCTGGAAATATGGTATTTTAAGAGACCTACATGACTACGGCTTGCGAGGTCGTTTACCTCAATTTATAGCAATTTTTTTAAAGGACAGACAGTTTCAAGTTCGAGTGGGTTCTACCCTGTCTGATCATTACAATCAGGATCAGGGTGTTCCACAAGGCAGTATTTTGTCTGTTACACTTTTTAGCATAAAGATAAAAAGTATATCAAAAGTTTTAAACGATTCAATTATTTGTGGATGATTTTAATATTTCTTGTCGTGGTAAAAATATGCATACTATTGAACGGCAAATGCACTTGTGTTTAAACAAAATAGATAAATGGTGTTTTGAAAACGGCTTTAGATTTTCTAAATCGAAAACAAACTGCATACATTTTTGTCGTAAATACAAACCACATAAAGACCCTGAACTATCTCTAGATGGCACGCCCATTAAAGTTGTGAAGGAAGCCAAGTTCTTGGGTCTAATCTTTGATTCACATTTAACGTATTTACCACATATTAAATCACTTAAAACTAAACGACTGAAAGCACTTGACTTGTTGAAAGTGGTTTCAAATTCAAAATGGGGAGGGGATCAAGCTACCCTTCTCCATCTATATCGATCACTCGTTCGTTCTAAACTTGATTATGGCTCCATCGTAAGCAATCTTAAACTTCTTGATCCTGTCCATCACCTAGGTCTAAGACTTTGTCTTGGGTCCTTCAGAACCTCACCTATTGACAGTCTTTATGTTGAGGCCGATGAACCATCTCTTGCACAACGCCGTATCAAATTATCTCTACAATATATCACAAAACCATACTCTAACGAATCTAACCCTGCATATAACTGTGTCTTCAATCCTCTTTATGAGGATTTGTATAGCAAAATGTCTTCTCTTGTTCCACCTCTTGGGCTCAGAATAAAGCCGTTTATTGCTGCTGCTGGTATTGAGCTGGACAATATAGCTCCCTCCCGTCTTCTTTCCTCTCCCCCTTGGCAGCTGGTTAGGCCACAGGTTGACCTAACATTAACTACATTTAAAAAATCAGAAACCAATGAATTACAGTATAAACAAGAATATAATCAATTGAAACATACATATAACAATTATAAATCCTTATTTACAGATGGGTCCAAGGACGGTGGCGCAGTTGCTTGTGCTACTGCCATTGGATCCAGAACAATATCTTCTAGATTACCAGACAATAGTTCTATTTTTACAGCAGAAGCTAATGCCATACTAACAGCTCTTAAATATATTCAAAGACACCCTAAACGTAAACAATATGTAATATATTCCGACTCTCTTTCTTGCCTTCAGGCTATCAAAAATATTTCTTGTAAACATCCACTTTTAATTGAAATTATTGAACTATATAATACTCTTGCTACTGGCCAATACGACATCGTCTTTTGTTGGTTACCCAGTCACGTAGGTATTTCTGGGAATGTGATGGCTGATCTTGCTGCAAAAGCAGCACTCAACAAATCTCTGACACCACTTCTTCTTCCGTACTCTGATTACAAAGCAAGCATTAGAACCTACATCCGTGACCTGATGCAGAAGAAGTGGGACACCCAAGTAGGTATAAATAAATTGCATGAAGTAAAACCGTATATTTGAAGAGGTTATTTTAAGACGATGTCGTATTGGCCATACTAGATATACTCATTCATACCTATTGAAAGGTGAGGATCCTCCGTTTTGCATCCCGTGTGATGAGAGAACCACGGTCAAGCATATTCTGCTTGACTGTGTTGAATTCTCCATCATAAGGGACAAATATTTCAATGTAAAAACAATTAAGGACCTTTTTAACACCGTAAGTTCTCATTAAATTCTTAGATTTTTTAAAAGAAATTGATTTCATTACTGAATTTTGATTATTATGTTCTGTAGATAGCTGCATTTTAATTCATGGTAGTTTAGATTAGTAACTTGAATTGTTAGAGGCTGTACCCTCAAAGGGGGTTGAAGTACCGTAAAATTATTGTCCTCCTGAGAGGGTACGTAAGTCCCTACACATTTCCTGTACGTTTAAACTTCTACTGTTTTTAATCGTAGTATATGTGTATTTTTAATATTTGGCTAGATGGGACTAAATTGCTAACAGCTGAGGGGATGATGTAAATCCAACTAGGGTCCATGCAGGTAGCAAACGTACTGTAAGTCCCCATTGTCCCTAGTATGGTGATCTATCTTCAGTTGTTGGCAATCTATAGCCTGATTTTATGTTGTATTGTCCGAATAGTGATATTAGTTTTATCTTTCCACGCTAGTTTTAATTCAAATTGTGATATTCTAGTTGTTTTACTGTCCTTCGCCGACAGATTTTATAATATGCATATAATCCTTTTCTTTGTTAAATGTTCTCGTCACAATATGGCTGAGATATTGCCGATGTGACGTTAAATATTAACTCACTCTCTCACTCTATCTTATCATGGCCTACATTCACATGCACTGGACACGGATAACAACGTGTCCAGTTCTACGATGACTGTAGGAGATACAGCCACCATATTCCACATTATATTAAACATGTTCATACATGATCTTATGCGACAAAACAGAAACCTGGAGTCAAACCTGATCAATGATAGAGTTTAAATGAATTAAAAATATGCGAATCCTTCAGAGGGAATATTTCATCGGGACAAATTTTACAATGTGTTATTTTTTGTTGATTTGTAATACGAAGAAGCTTCATGTGTGTGAGTGGTGAAGAGAGAAAGGGCTTTCTGAATCACCAGCCTTCCCTCCCCGAGCTATTTAGCGTGGCCACTTGCCTGAAATCATTGGCATTGAGACAATATTCGACGTCTACGACTCTTGTTCCAAAGTGCTTCTTTCTTAGAATTTGAGGACACCCTAAACTTCACTGAACACACACTCGAGTAAATCAATGTGAAAGTTTCATATATTACAAATTGGAGAACAGTTACCCGTTTCACGCTTTTCACTGAGCACGCTCCATACTGCATTAAAAATATGAAGTTATGTTCATAAACATATATCTGGGGAGTATCCGAAAGTTTAAATTTTGACCACGCTTTTATGTAAAATCTTCGTCGTCAAACTGCATTACATTGGAAGCTGAAACCACTAAGCAAATTATTTATGGATTATTTTATTAAAAAGAGAATTTTCGTATGGAAACGTTCTTTCTGAATTTGCCAAACTGAAGGACCTGCATTTGCTACAAAATGTTACTGTGCTTAGTTCAGTTAGTATGAAGGTTTATCCAGTATTAACTGAAACGAAAAGTGACAACCATACCAACTGGAGGTTAGTCGTTACTGGAGATTTTACAATGATAACTACATATATAGGTGAGCTACATTGTCATGGTACATAAGTTTATAGTCTGCTTAAGTAATTAACTATACGAACTAATGTGCGTATCTCAGCGCAAATTTGTCATTTTGCACACGCTGCTGACACTATTTACTAAAGCACGGATTTAAGGGGCATCACGCATTGTATTTCATATCAGACAAGCGCTAGATACGACCAGGAACAAGTTCAAGGGTACATTAACTGTCCAATAACTGTCAATAACTATCTACTGGAATGTACTACGTGGGCGCAAAAAGCTAAGTTCTGTGAAAAGTATATGAATGGATCACTGTAAAGCAATGATGAATCCAGGGGTGAAAAAAAGGTAAGCAGAGAGAAGGTGTTCGAGTACTTACGCCATCTGCTTCATAACAAGGAACAAGTGCCTCTTTACCCTATACACTAAGCCTTTGAGAAACTTATTGATCATGTGATTGTCCACCAGTTCTGCGCAGACTGATCATGGATGACAAATCATTTGATGTGCATAGATAAGAAGAAACATTACATTACTATAACGTAAGACAGATCTCAGGCAATTGTAAATTCTACTCATCTCAGACTACAGAAATGCAGTGACAGCAGCTGGTCAGGACTCTACGTTAATCCAGTCTCGTTAAGGATCTTGAAATCCTTCCTGACTAACCATGGAAGACCACATCCGATATCTATGTCCCTTCCACTTCACTAATATTGGTGCTAGACCCTTTACTAAGACAAAGCCTGCAGAACACATCCGAACTGTACTCAAAACACTTCACTGGCTACAAATCAATGACATAATACGACCCAGCGTAAGCGTTGCCTCCCAAACAGTCCACAAGATCTCCCCTCCGTATCTTCAAACGCTTACAGCAACGTTTCAGCCTTCCATAAATCTTCGTTCATCAGACAAATTCCTGCTTTTTTTACCCCCTACAAGACATTAGGTTACATATCCTCTTCTTCTGAGTCATGGAAGGATAGCGTCTCTGTATTTGTTTGAAACGTGTTTATACGTCTGTAAAATATGAACAATTAATGATTTGTCTGCTATAAAGATTTAAATAATATAAAGTATTTAATTGATATTTGATTAAAGAAGCTAATCGCACATCTAAACAATTACAACGAAAGCTGACTTATCTTCAAAATTAATATCACCCTGACAAGAAGATCGTAGCATCAAAATTAATTCATCATAACTTCATTATAACTTGATTTTTCTCCATTACTTACCAAATTCATATGCGTGTGAAAAATTGAAAAGGTGATGCATATGTCGATGTTATGAAAGGATCACTGAAAATCGGTGCATATCGCGTCTTCGTGTTATTGAAGGTGTTTTTTTTCACAAAAAAACTGCTTTTGGTAAGCGTTTAATACATACAATAATACATGCTGACAAAACAAATCGCATGACAAAAGGCATGCACAGTGCACATACCATACTTCTTCATATGTCTAATCCGCCTGTATATAGACTCTGCATGACTAGACTATCCATTCCACATTGTTTAGAATTATTCCTCAAAGATACAGTCTCGAAATAAGACATTTTAGACCGGCGACTTCAGTCGTCCATAGTCTTCACGATAGAATCTGGATCCAGCCATTTTTTCTTCGTACACACGGAAGTAATCCTCCAGCATATCGTCATTGAACCAGTTCTTCCAATCGCCACTCACTCCTAAAATAGAAAAGAGCGTGGGTAAATCCCTAAAGGAACGAACATTACGATTCTATTTTGAGGTTCGAATACAAGCAAGAAAGTTCTGATTTTCATTTCGGACTATAATTTTGGGTATCCCATCTCGTGGGATTCAGGAAAGTGCTAAAATGGCTGAGACCTGTATCATTTATCCCAAATGAAACTGATACGCCGAAGAATAACCGGCATACTGGATCAAAGCAACATTATACCAACTCACTAACTCATTCTCCTAAGGGATGGATTTGGTTTTTCATAAAGAGATAACACGCATTATTACATACTATTAGAGTTTCTTACCTTTTCGGAAAATAGAGTTTTCACCACTGAACTTTATAGTGTACGCACTCTTGTCAACCACCATTTTCGAAAACTGGCATTTTTCAGCAACAGCTTCAATCAAATCAGCATTCGTCGGGACGCCAAGAAAGCATGCCAACTTTTCAACAGCCATCAGCTTATTCTGTGAAAAGGACACACAAACTATTCATTGTATACTTATCCTCTTTCGAGTAAAGCCCAGAGCATCATACTCTTGGATATGAAAGATTAAATTTCCCATTTAGGATAAATTCTAAATTCGAAAGCAAATCTTTGCGATGAGCGATCTCGTGTAGCCAACTGAACAAAATGTGAGTGACTGATTTCAATAAGAGACTAGTCATCTTTACCTCCAGCATCTCTTCATATACTACAGTGAGAACAGGGATGTCTGGATGTTGTAGAAGATACTTTTCAGCACTCCTCATGTGATCAAAGTACCCATTAACATCAGCTGAAAACGAATCGGTGTAATTATGAATATTTGTTCTCCTTTGGTGGTAACATCTATCATACGGAGTATACGACTGAAAGGAGGAACAGTTAATATATATGGTTTCTTATTTGAAACAGAAGTTTTCAACAGCGGTTATGTACAGCAATAATTCATGATGGCGATCTGAAAAGAATCGAAAATAAACGAGAGCATCAAGTGATTGTCATCACTGTCGTCTTTAGTTGCAGGCTTGTGTATTGAATTCATCGACTGAGATTCTGGGCTGTTGGTTTTATAAATACGTTTTGTTTTAGATGATTCATCTGCCGTTAACAAAGCCTTGTAGCATCAACACACTATATTTTCCACAACAATTAATCACAGAAATCTACATTGGGAAATAGATATTGCTATATACTCTTCTAATAACTTAACGTCTCCTTCAGTTATCGTATAGCTTTGAAGTAACAGCGGACACAATAGCTGTGGGGTAGCCCCGAGGTTTAATCGTTCGCTCGTGAGATTGAAGGTCCATGTTCGATACCCTACCATGGGTACAATATGTGGAAGCCCTTTGTGGTTTCCACTGCCATCAAATCTCTGGAATATTGTGTTTCCACTGCCATCAAATCGCTGGAATATTGCTGAAAGCGGCGCAAAACCAAACTCGCTCTCTCACAAGAAGCCAGCCAAACCTTCCATACTGGTCTGCCGCTTTGTCAACCACGTAGCATTAACAGTTACGGAATTAAGCGAAAAATCGGAACGTATTAAACACACTCTACCCTTGCCCTCAAGGAAAAGGTAAAGATAATCCTTGAAGTCTCCATTGTAGTTGGTCACAGCAGAGCCACTACGACTCAGATTATACATGGACACGGCGACATCTCTAGGGTCTCTGAGAGTATATACAATCTTGCACTTCTTGTCTTTAAGATCATCAGGAGCATGGAGCAAATCGACATGAGTATTCAATATCCGTGGAGACGGTAGCGCGTCCAGAGCTGTAGCTTCCACAATCTCTAATTGGTTCATCCCTTTCCAGAAAGTGGCTGTTTCAGCTTTCCCCTTCAGGAGCATGCTCATGATTTCATACGTCCAGTGTGTGCCTGTTGAAGAAATAATCTGCTTCAGGGATAGTGTATCTCAGGTGATTGTGAAGGTAGGATCATCAGTATTACAATTGATAGCCTTTTACACGTTTTAAGTGTTTGTTTTCTCTGTTGTTAACAGCCGGTTGTCTGTAAATAGTCCAGCCTGGTCCAAACAATTCAGTGTGCAACATTATGAGCATCGATCTACGTAACTACGATACGATGACAAGCGAGCTTGATCTCTGTGTCAGTCGGGTTAGTCGCCTCGTACAACAAGCTGCTGAAGACGAATTCTAGTCAGGATTTTCACACGGGTAAGGAGTCAAATATGTTAGGTCATAGGTACCGAGACACGCATCTGTGTGTTACACAATTCTAGGATTTATATATTAACCATATAATCATTTGTATACTTAAGTAACTTAAATTCAGTTTCATATTATATACAGTAGCATGGTGAAATTATATGGCTTTTTTGTTGTTGTTGTTGTCGTTGTCGTTGTTGTTAACAGTTTTGCTGTATTCGGAATTGCATGTTACGGAAGTGTAGTAAGGCCTCAGTAATTTATTTAGTCTCTTATTTCCTAAGTAAGTCTTAGTATCTCTAACATAGTAACTCCCACGTTGAACTTAGCATCCTACGTATGAGAAATTTAGCCCCACACAAGAGACAGTGAGACCATTTATTTCACCTTTGTCCTATTGAATGTCCGTGACGTGAAGATGGCGGTCTGTTAAGAATCGAGTCCGGACGAGCTGATCTGAAACATGACGAGCCTAACGACCCCCGACGACACTTAGACATCCCAAAACAAGCAAGGTCAAAGACTACTAACCGTGGGCAAGTTTGTTACATAGCATCATCACCTGCTTGATAACAGTGTTCTAACCATAACGAAGGTTTATTGACAGTTGTCATAAAGTGTTTTATTATCCATATACTTTCTGTTTCAATGAGTTCCTCAATGAATGTCAGTGTAGCTAAATGAGTTAGAGTCGACCATTGTTCAGGCTTATAGAAAACCATAAATGCAATAATGTATGAAACATAACTTGTACCACTGTGTGTCTGTTAATTACCTGTCCTCAAATATCCAGCAAAGTACACGTCATCCGAACGCAGTTTGAAACCTTTGATTTGCTTAAGGTGAGCCACGCTGTAGAAGGCGTTGTAATAGACACCTTCATATCGTTGTAAAGTATATGCCTTTCCTCCTCTGTCCTTGACAATAACCAGGTCTTGTCCAGACTTGGGGAGTTCAATCTCATGGCCACAGATCTGTGTTGAGACACTTGATTACAAAGAGACCTGATTATAAAGCGAACTGTTCAAAGATTCAAAGGGATCTCCCTTTAGTTCGTGAGAATTGTGAGAGAGAGAAATGCATTCAGTGTGTTCCAAATATACCAACTCATTATAGCAATAATAATATTTTGATCTTGAAAGAACATTATATTCACAACTATTTGCCAAAATCGTATGAAATACAATTTACTCATAACACCTCTCAGCAATCATTTCTGGAAAAGTCCTGAAATTTGAAACAACCGTATTTCCTGAAGCTGACGTTTCAAAAATCACAATTTATTGAAACTCACCGTTATACCTTGAGACATGGCGGTAGATGAGGACATATGAATACACCTTTACATACACTGTTTTACCACTGCTTCAAGCTGTAATGTACCCGGAGTTTAACCAGAAACATCTGAGGTTGAAAGTGACTAAACGCCAAACAGACCTGTATCAAATGTTCCCCGAAAGAGCAAGAACCGACTGATTGATCTGTGTAGCTCTGCTGGTTGTACTTATACTACTGTATCAAGCCTTACCTAGAACATATACAATCGGCTGATCATAAAACATATATATTCCATAACAATCATGGTGTTTGTTATATTTCACATAAAATATATTTGATTTATTTCTACACTGTAACAAAACATAACGGCATAAACGTTTGAGTTCATATAGAAATATTGAACAGTTGAAAAAATATTTGTAACTAATATAAAGGAACACATGCTCTATCTAAAAGGATAATACATTTCTCGGTAACAATATTTACAATTGTGAAAGTACAAATCAAAAACTCTTTTAATATAGCATTATTTATGATAGACAATTAAACTGAAATTGTGTTGTATGTTTCATACTTTGTTGTAGGAATAGACACACTATTAGACACACAAAAGACCACTTGTTCGGAGTAAATGTGGCACAGCTGCTATATTATTACAATATTTAAACTGGCAATAGACATATACACTTTCACAGTGTCAGATTCCAAGACGCTGCCCGTGAATCAAAGGTTGGTGTGTTCAACTGCAGCAATTATTGATTTTCGAAAATGTACTTGCCCTTGTACTGTTGATATTTTGTGCTGTAAAATATAAAACACCTGGGAAGAGCAATTTGATTAAAACTAAATGACACGATCACATAGGTAACTATGCAACTTCGTCACGAAAACTTTAAGCAGATAATACTAGCAAGGAGATAAACATGCAAAGTTCAAGCTAAAACACAGAAATCCAAGGTACCCCTGGAAACATGATAACAGATAAAAAAATTAATTGGAAAAGAAGAAGTGAGAATGTTCTATTATAAACTTTATCAACAGCAGGAAACTTCACATGTTGACTTAAACCAAGCTTTTTGAAGAGATAAATGTTCCAACATTAAATGATTACACAGCATCATTATTAGAAAGTCAGATCTCTACGGCAGAATTGCCAGTAGCCCTTCAGCGAACAAAAAGAGAAAAGCTCTGGGCCTGATGGTTTCACTGCTGAATTTTACTTTTTTTCTAAAAGGAGATCAAAACATAAACTATGTAACAGATGGAATCTTGAATGGGCTTCGATGAACAAATTATAATGATAAACAACAAAACATACTGAATTTAGTGAAAATCTGGTCATTCAGGACATTAATTCCATTACGGAGACATACAATACTGAATTCACTTATCTTGCCAAAACTGTACCATCTCTCGTCAACGCTACCTTCCAACTCGGCACTCGCCAACTCGCGTTTTGTTGATGAACTGCAAAGGAACTGTTTTCAATCTATTTGGGGTGGAAAGACTGACAAAATAAAAAAGAGAAAGAAAAATGTACTGTCATAAGGATGGATGAATTAAGGGTAACACTTATCTTTAAAACAATCCAGTCACAAAAACGTGGATGAAAAGAATCTTGATAAAAGACTCAGGTCTACAAAATCTTGCTTTCGTAACTCTACGTCTACTACCAATAAGTTTCTTTGAAACTGGTTCAAGTCAAAGAAAAGAATATGCCGAAAACATGAATCAGCATCAAATTTATAGTGGGAATCTAATCTGACTCGAGAAATTACACCACCACTCCATTTAGATGTACACAACGTACAGAATTAAGATGGTTCCAAGTGAACATTATTAACAATATCTTAGGCACAAATTATTATCTACATAAAATTTAGCCAGTGTCTCATCCCTGTGTAGCTACTGTAAAACTTCCAATGAAACTAATTTCCACCTTTTGGGGGAAAAAGTATGGAATAGTATCAACTTGAAAGAATCTTTTTAAAATCTGCTGCTAATACCATACTCTTCAAAAAATGTAGGGGACTTTTATTTATTTTTTGTTGTTGTTATTTACAATGAAAAATACTTAGGAGATTTATCGGAGTCAGTCTTTGTTGATGTGATATATTTAACGTTTTGAGAGTGCATCAACATTTGCACTTCCTTACAACCATAGTTATTTGGTGTGTAGTCGCTTTTGAAAGATGATTGCTTTGTGGCATGTAATTTGCATGTATACGATTTTCATTTTAAAACAAACGACTAACAAATGTGTGATGCAAGATGAGTGTCAAAATTAATGTCCTAAGGGATATCTCGACCTTCTGGTAAAAAACCGTAAAAATCAAGAACGGGATCCCGTGCACGTGTATGAGACTACTGCGTTGTGCACGAGCATATCATGCGTTGTATTTAGGGGTGGTAATGGAGGGAAATGGTGGTGCGTTCATAAGATATCTGTCCTTGAAAGGTTTGTTGGCGTTTACACTTCCTATCCAAATTGAAAATCCGAAACAGTGTCCCTTGTAAGGTGAGACATAAGGATGACAAAATGTTGTGTTGAGAAGGCAATTTTTCAATATACAATATCATTTTCACAAAATCTGGGCTAGCAGCTTTAGAGTGGTGAGCAGGTTGGTGAGTTTAGTTTTGAACTGATTCCCGCATTGTTTCAGCGAGGACACATTGTACCAATGAGGCGAATCAAACTCGGATATAAGGCGTGACGGACCTCTATTAATATATCACCGTGTGTATACTCCTGAGTATCCGACCTTCAATGAACTGTTTTAGAGGCATTTTAGAAGATGCTGAGCTAAAGGTGAAGAAACAAGTTTTATGGTTGATCAACTTCTTTATTTTTACAATGGCGACGTTTCGGTATAGATTCTTATACCGTTTTCAAGCATATGGGAGGACAGGTGTAACAGTTTATATACAGGTACATGAGCTATAGCTGAGGAGATTAACAATAACAACAACATAATTGAAGTAATGAGATAACAAAAACATCCAAGGATATAACTAGAGTTGTTGATATAACCAGTGATTAGTGTGAAGCCAGGGGTGGGGGGATTACAGCGTTGAGGGGGCCAATTACTGGAGCATTAGTGATGGAAGCCAGAAATGAATATTTGTTGATTAAAGTGTCAAATTGGTTAGGTAGAAATATGCCCTGATCCCACCAATCCTCGGTCAGAATTCCCATCTGGTTTTTTCGCTGAGCTCAAAAATATCTAATAGGTCACAAATTGGAGTCAAAGTTGAATGAGTGCAAAATACCAATGTTTCATAAAGTGTTGTATTTGTCATTCTCTATCCAGATAATGAAGTCATTTTACAGTATATATTGATGAATGTCAAAATAATAAATAACTTCAAAAGTCAATTGAAGCGATAAGCGCTTTTGCATGTATTCTACACGAATACCTTCATATTACTTCACATGCACGTCAAAGGAAATTGTTCTCATTCATGCAGTGAGTTTGATTAATGATGTTACAAACACGACTGCCCAAATCGACGAAATCACAGGAACGGGTAGGAACCCTATTCGATAATATGTCAGATAAATAATACGAAGATGAAGGTGAAAGTGGAAAAAATGCATATAAGCCATGTGCCATGACTGAAGGACCGAGGGTGTACTAAAGTTTGCTATCACATATTTGTTTTTAGGAATCTGGATTTTGTTTGTTGATGCACTGCTTGTTGGGGTTTTTTTTAGAGAAAAGGAGCAGGATACCTACCAGGAGAGGTCATCATTGGCATCATATATGTAAAAGTGGTGTAGGTATGTTTCTAGTCACAGGCCAACATTTGTCATGTGAGCGTTTTTAACCAACATACTGAAAATTATGCATAGATAATGATTAATGAAACACATGTTAAAACTGTCAACCTTTTGACTCCAATTTGAGCTAAGCAAACAACAGAATCGTATTCAGCAGGTCAGTCTACTTCAGAATTGTGTTTTCTTGAAAAAAGGCTCATGTATCCTAAAATGCACATTTATATGACATTTTACTAGACTGGAAGTCGATGTTGATGACGCTGAAGGGTGGCTGGAAAGTGTTAAAATGAGGGTTGGTGTGTTTGTAGCATGCCAAACCAAGTGTCAATACTGATGAAACTGAATTCACATTTAACATTCGCAACACAACCATGTTCTGCAGTCCTACTGTATGTGACGACGAAAAGGTGAACTGCAAAATATACTAATTCACTGTAGGCATTACAATTAATTGTCAAATGAATACTATTTGTAAAACTTAGACATTTTTGGGTTATTAATGATTTCCGTAAACAGATAAAATGGCCGACACTAATGTCTGAATTATGAGACGAATGAACCATTATTTGGCTACCGTATGGAATTTCCGTGTCTTCGTTCTAGGTATAGAAGAAACATAGCTGTTACATACATGTGTCACTTCAACGTACGGCTACACGAGGCCGGTCAAGTCAAATCCACAAGGTCAAAGGTGAACATGAATGCATACGGACAAACAGAGAGACAGACACACACAACCATGCATATGATTTGATAATAAAAACACCCCATAAAGTTCGTTCGGTTTTGATCCTTGTGTGTCCTTGTCTGACTGTATCTTACTGCGTGTGTAAATGCGGACGTTGTTGCTTTGAACTGTATATTAACAGCATGTCAGTGACCAAGTTAGATGCTACAATATTTTTGGAACAGGTATATTGTGATGATTGACTGAGGTTCTTGTTATCAGCTTCACTGTATATTCACTTCAAGCAGAAACTACGTCTATCTGCAGCCGCGACTACCTACAACATTGATGATGCGGCTGAAGGCAACATGTACTCACTCCCTTATAACCTAGCCTCTCAATTTGGAAGAAACAGGATTTCACTCCTGTTTCTGAACTGAAAGACTGAGTAATATCGTGGAATTTTTGGCAACTGTTTACCTGTGCATGGTACACTCGAGTGCACAAGGAATGGCTGACAAGACGTAGCAAGCGTATTCCTTCACCAATACCATCTCACAGGAAGTGTCCTGGGTGACTGACATAGAAAGTTTACATAGAGGATTTACACATCAGTTCAGACTCAAACTATCTTAAGTTCCATTTACAATGTCGACTATGTTCCGGGGTATTTCTGACAGCAGGATTCCAGGTCTGGCATTACGGTCTGTAAATATTATCTCCGCACAGAACCACACTCCACCACACAGTAGATTGATGTTCCTTGATTTCCTTGGAGTCGTTGGTGACTGGAAGAATTGGTTCAACAGCAAAATGTTTGAAGATTATTGCAGAGACTACGAGAAAAAATGGCGGGGTCAAGATTCTATTATACTTATGTCTGAAGTAAATACGTCTGACATTTTGGCTTATCTTTTCTTTTCCTTTAAGTGTTCAAAGGGAGAGTAATCTTAAAGATATTCGTCCCAAAACATTTGTCTATTCAAACGACTTCAAAATTTTATTATTGGCAACGCAATAGCTAGCAATATACCTCTAAAAGGAACTTGCACACTTGTACACTTGCGAGTAATACCGTAATACTATGTCCCCATCGGTGTCACTTACATATAAATCTCTCCATAAAAGGGATTGACCTTCAGAATTTGCACTAGACACGCTGTCTTTAAGATGGATATTCGCCCGTATGTATACAAACTGCCAGTGATTGCTGTTTCTTTTCCGCCTGGAGATCCGTGACAATTGGCAGCCGTGCTGCATGCTGAAGATGTAGTTTTGCCGATTCCTTTAGACCCCAGTCCACAAGTACTAGTCAACATACTGTGGAGAGGGAGCATTTTACTTTTCAGGCCGAGGAGCGTACACCAAATGTCTAATGTGCTTCCGAGCTAAATAACAACCCTGAGGGTACACCGATGTAGTCGGGCTTCTACACGCTGTAGTTTTGCCGAATCCAGAGACTTACAATCCACAAGCACTATTCATAGGGCTTTTGGGGCGTAGTGTTTTACATTTCAAACCGAGGAGCTTACACAGTTTCTGCTGTGGTCACATGATAATCGGCAATGCTGATAACTCCAGTTATCTTAGGCTGTAATCATGTGTCAACTGTGGTTTATGTTTTCCTTCAAGGCGTCCACAGAAATGGAATTTCTTAGACATAATATAATTAGTCCTGAGGTGATGAGCACTTGATCATATATACAAGATAATATGACTGCCCATTGCAACCTGTGTTATGTTACAGTTCCAGGCAGTTGGGAATCCATATATACCTGGACGCACATGCTATCCATAACAGAGAATGTCATGTTTCCTTAATCTTGTAGAATACAGTTTTGTTGACTCTTCCCACTACCGTGATTTAGCGTAAACGCAGCTTCATTCTTCAGGCCAAAGGTGTACATGATGTTATACAAGGTTATCTTTGCTACAGCCGATTTACCGTATTAAGTAGCAAAGTGGAGATACCCATGGCTACATAGATTCGTGAATGCTCTCTACTCTACGTAGTACGAGATTTTTGTATCACTGAGAGAACAGGAGGGTTTCAAAATGTATGCCGAGTTCATAAACTCTCTTGGAATTAAAAGAGCAAGCCGTGAATTAAACTCTTCGCGATACGAGTTTTTCTTCTATTGTTTCAGATCAGAGCAGAATCTACAGTTTTAATAGCAGTTTTTGCAGAACGTTTAGTGTAGCCTAAATGAGCTTGCATTTATCATTGAGTTTGTGGACGAGTTTTATGTTTTATAACTGTCAGTCGAATAATTACAACTGGTAATCTTGACAGGAAGGTAGAGTTGATAAACTCTTCCGATAACAGTCTGATAGTTGAATATACATGACAGATGGTAGATAGATGTTCTCACTTACAGGACCACATAATGAACATAAATAATTATCAATCAGACAGATACACACTTATCTGGAATTTTAATTATTAAGTATCGTTCCTGCTTTTACCCTTGTTATATTACTCTCTCTCTCTCTCTCTCTCTCTCTCTCTCACACACACATGCAAACACACGCATGCACACCACCAATATTGTGTTCCCAACATCGTGTATTCCTGTTACATTCGTTCTCAATGAGTGCAAAGTGAAACAGTTGTGTCTCAGTGTAAAATATGAGAAGCCTCCTGAATCAGAATGAACACGGTAATGACAAGACTGCAACCTTTCACCCTAATATAGCTGGGGCAGTGACCGAGCGCACACTCTATCTATCATAGTCTTACCATCAAAATGGCGGAAGCGAAGTGTGAAGAGGGAACAGTCACTGTAAGTGATGCGAAGAAAAGCATTTGTCTCAATCTAATGTTGCTGTAGAATATTATTGTTTAGCTGTCGAGTGGCACAGACACTGTCATTAATTCCCTTTTGTGGTCTTAGTGCCCAGAACTGTATGTTGTGAAGGTGCAGTTACCGTAGCTGTTGTATATTAAGTGGCAAGTTTAGGAGCTAGGGTTGTTTCGCCAATTGTCTCCTGCACAAGCATGTAGGAACTAGTATGTGTCCAAACTGAGTTCACATGTGGACATTGGCAAGAGCTTTGATGGTCACCTGGAATTCAGCAGACAAATTACAACGGACTTATAATGTTATATATGCTTTTATAGATGTTTCAATGGTAATCTGGATTTCAGCAACAGGACATCGTTACCGTTATATACCTATTCCTGGGATGTCAGCAGTCAACTAATTCGTGAATTACGAGCGCATGACAAAATATGTCTCTGTTGACGTGGTTTGTACCATCGACTGTTTTAGAACCAGTGACCGTACTTACTAAGCACTATTATACTTATGTACCATTAACATTTTGGCAGATCGATGAGCAGAAGTTTGACATGGATTTCACTGGACAACACATCGTTACAGTAACAGATCGAAGTGGCCACAGTATGAAATATCAACTCTTTCGTGGAGTACACCTTATACCTATGTACAAAATTGAAATACTTCAACAAATCCAAAGCTTTCGCATGAGACCCGATGACATATACATCACCGGATTTCCCCGGACAGGTAAATTTTAGACGCAGATGAAGTTAAATAGTATCTATCAAAACAATATTTGCAAGGGAGTAAAGACATGATAGAACTGAAAATATTCTCAGTGGCTCCAAACCAGTGATGACACCAGGTGCTCGAGGAGAAGATGTGTGCGTTCTTCTTTACTTGTAGAACCAATTACTTTGTACACACTGTGTGAATTTTGTCCGAATGCAGTGCTTAGACTGCTTAACATTCTCAACCACGCTGCCTTGTTATAATAACATGGCTTGCATGACGCCTTATGTCGATAAAGTAATACAGTTACTAAATTCCTCTTCAATATCAGCTGGGGGGGGGGGGGGGGGGGGCTGTCCTTTACCTTTACTTTGATGGTGAAACCTGAATCAAGAGACTTACCTGCAAGTTGACTGAATCAAAATTAAACATATTGTTTTCTCTTTTCAAAGGAACAAACTGGACATTCGAAATGACAAGCATGCTTCTTAATGGTAAAGCTGAAACCATTCAAAGAGCCAAAGATCTCATGGAGTTAACTCCTCCTGAAGAACTGGCCCAACGGCCATCACCACGTGTTATCAACGCTCATACAAAAATGTCCCACTCTCCAGATGATGTAGCAACTCTCAAGTGCAAAGTCATCTTTAGCCTGAGAGACCCGAAGGATGCTGCCCTATCTCTGTACAAGCTCATTCACGACAGACCCATGCCCTATGGTAGATATCAGGGATCCTTTGAGGATTTTCTTCACCTCTACTTGGATGGAAAAGGTATGACATTTCCTTTGTACTTTGTTACTTTAAAATTGACAAAGGAACATATTTCCATTTAGTTCAAATTATCGCCACTGTAGATAGAACATCCCAGTTCATGTCAGCTGATATAAATATGTCAGCAACGCTTAGCTTTCTAACAGCCCATGCCCCTCACAAGCATCCATTCTCAATAAACCATTGCATTGTCATACGCAAATTGATAAAATCTAAATGTCACACAGTTGGAATTGAAATCGTTGTCTTTGTTATACAGGTTCTCAAGCATACAGAAGAGCAAAAATTAGCTTTTAAACTGAATTCTTTTGTTCAAAAATTCCAATCGTACTTTACCAGTACTAACCAGAAAATTTGGAATGTAATGTACGTAACCAGCTACCCATGAAACTTCGGAGAAAAGCTATGTTTAATTCATTAATATCCGTACACATATGCATGTACGAAACATGACAGTTAGACTGATTCACATAAAGCTGTACATGTCTCCTGTCACTTACATCTTACGAAAGCCTAATGCTGCCACTTTTGTAGCATAAGATATATTTTTTCAAAGACAATTCTTTCAAAAACTTGAAATTTCGAGTATTTTCTCGTTATTTCAAATATTTGTTTCGTTGCTTCGATTAATTTCTCGTTACTTCGAGAATTTTCTCGTTACTTCAAGTTTCAGTCAAAAACTTGAAATTTCGAGTATTTTCTCGTTGCTTCAAGTTTCTTTCAAAAACTTGAAATTTCGAATATTTTCTCGTTGCTTCAAGTTTCTTCCAAAAACTTGACATTTCGAATATTTACTCGTTGCTTCAAGTTTCTTTCAAAAACTTGAAATTTCGAATATTTACTCGTTGCTCCAAGTTTCTTTCAAAAACTTGAAATTTCGAGTATTTTCTCGTTGCTTCAAGTTTCTTTCAAAAACTTGAAATTTCGAATATTTACTCGTTGCTTAGATTCCTTTTTCTTAATTTCTAAGTCTAATGGAGGTAGCATGTATATTTTAGGAGATCTGCCCCGAGCAAGATGACATCCTCATAGTCACAGCCTAAGTCACATGTCTATAGATACAGCAAAAAACATAAAATTCATACCTGAGTATTACCATCAAATGGCACATCTATGGATCATGCTTGGTACGTGTGCCAAATTTCATGAAGCTAGCATGTATAGTTTAAGGAAATCTTCTCCGAACAACATGACACCCTCATATCCACAGCCTAAGTCACATTTGGGAGGAAACCGCAAAAGCTTAAGGTTCATATCTGGGTTTAAACCCCAAATGGCAAACCTATCTATCATGCTTGATTTTATGGTTGGTTGCACAAGGCTTAATTATGCTGTGTCGTTGGAAATTGTGGTATGTGTCCTGATAAAAAAGACAACATTAGGTTTAGAAATGGTTATACGACCTCTAGCCATCTGAAACTTTAAGTGTTATTGAAATTGTTCATTTAATATTTTCAAGAAAACTGCTTCGCCACATGTTGTATGTGGAGACTGGAAGCAAAGCAATTCGTACTGATATTCATACCAAAATGGTATGCTTTTGGAGCAAATTGACTTCAGTCAAATCCTCAAAGTTATCGAATATATGGTATCATTTCACAGTTAAGTCTTATTTGCGGTTCACTCCAAAATGACAGACCTCCTGTAAGATAAATTCAGTGAGTACACTAGTTAGCTCAGCCATGCTCTCCACCCCTATTCCATTAATGAGTTCACTTGGAGTCAGTACATAGTATACAGTCTGTTCAATCTTGGAATTTAAGCAATACCCAATCATCAAAAGGATTTCATTTCACAATGTATGAAATTGAACTTATTCCAGAACCTTATCTTAAATTAACCTTGCAAAGTAGAATTTCACTGAGAAAATTTAGGACAACAAATCATAGGTTACCAATGGAAACAGGGCGCTGTCTGAATGGTTTGAAAGAAAGCCGACTTTGTAATCTTTGTAAACAAGCCATATGTGACGAATTCCATGTTTTACTAATATGCCCACCACTTGTCGGACAACAACGAATATCATTTTCAACAAAATATTTCTGTGTGAATCCCTCTACCTGTACATGTATTTTTCTCATGAAATGTGATTATCAACCACTCACTCTCAAATTAGCCAAATATATGACACACTGTGCCTTTTCAAATGATATCGTGTAAATATATTAATTATATTCACATATACAGGTATGTTCTATGTTTCACCTTTTGTGTTTTTGAGAAAAGAATGAAAATTCTGTTTGTTCTTCTACCAGTCACTACAGAGTATAGTAACAACACATTTCCATCTTTCTTAATTACCTGGTAATTAGAGTGAAAAGTAGTCGAGAACTGAGTTGCTTGAGAAGCTGAGAATGTTCTCAAGCACTTTTAATATAAAAAGTCTTAATATAAAAATCATAATTCATTACATGAATTAAAACAAAGTATAGTTTCCATATCTGGGCACATGTTATTACTATCAGCTTAATTAAGCCTTATGCAAACATATGCAAAGATAACGCGGTTGCAAGGGTGCGCATCCTCCCTATTGAACTGAAAGTTTGTTTTATGACCACTGAAACTCGGGTGGTGTAGGGTGTAGCTTGTAGGGTGTGTGTGACTATGAGGATGCCATCTTGATCGGGGCAGATCTCCTAAAGTATACATGCTAGCTTCATCAAACTTAGAAATTAAGAAAAATAAAATTGAAGCAACGAGTAAATATTCGAAATTTCAAGTTTTTGAAAGAAACTTGAAGCAACGAGAAAATACTCGAAATTTCAAGTTTTTGAAAGAAACTTGAAGCAACGAGAAAATACTCGAAATTTCAAGTTTTTGAAAGAAACTTGAAGCAACGAGTAAATATTCGAAATTTCAAGTTTTTGAAAGAAACTTGAAGTAACAAGAAAATATTCGAAATGTCAAGTTTTTGACTGTAAATTCTCGAAGTAACGAAAAATTAATCGAAGCAACGAAAAAATATTTGAAATAACTCGAAGTTACGAGAAAATTATTGAAATAACGAAAAAACACTCGAAGCAACGAGTAAATAACTGAAGTAACGAGAACTGTCTTTGAAAAAAAATATTTTGTGTTACAAAAGTGGCAGCATTAGGCTTTCGTAACATCTGGGGTGTACTGGACATACCAGCACATCATGCTGTAGTTTTTATGGTTCAAGGCATCTAGTATTAACACTGCTTGGTTGCAAAATAGTCATTAGAAAGGTTGCAAAATCGTCATTAGAAAGAGAGTCAATGTCCATGGAAATGCAACCCATCACATACCTAAGAAAATGAATGGGTAGAAGATGCGTTTAGGCTTTTGTGTTCACAGCATATCCACCCAACTCCGAATGATGTAAACTGTAGCGTACCTTACAATGAATTGCATATAATGTCAAATGTGACTGGCACATCCAAAATATACCCCTAACACCTAAAAAGAACACTGGATGCGTTTCCATAGTTCGTCAATGGCAATGGACATGACATCCAAAACATTAGTCTGACATTGTAAAACTGTAAACAGGTAATGTACATTTTAGTAGAAACAACATAAGTCGATGCAATCAAGCATATCAAAATGTTTTGAATTTGCTTGACGTTATTACTCTTAACAAAGAACTGCAACAATGCAAATGTAAGCTCAACAATAACTGTTCCACAATATGTGACCAACACTTCCGCTTCAAGTACCTTACATTACTGTAATGTTATCCAGGAGTGAATTGCCTGCAAGACTAACTTCATTTCATTTTCATCTAACTTCAACAGTCTCCGAGATTTGTCAGTAGGAACTAGATCATCTACCTTACGCAAAATATCTGATCTCGACACCCAGATTACATCCTCGCATTTTGGCCACTGGAACAGATGTTTCTATTTCTCCAGGAAGGAAACCTCAGCGCCATCTGAATCATTAATATCAAGCACCTTTTCTTCTCGCCCCTTTTCAGTGACGTCCACTCTCTTCCATTGTCCAAAGACACGCTTGCCGGGTACTTTTTCAGCTTCTGTTATTTTATAAATGCATCAGGATTGGCACAGACGGATAAGTCTTCTCTCCTCATTGCCTTCATTGCCTTTGTGCACAAACAACAGCTTCTGCTTATGAAAAATGTGGTAAGTACGTGTCGTCTTGGGCGCATTCTACAGAAGGTGGCAAGATAAAACGGTATGTTTGGATTCTCTGAAATAAACTTACTATGTAAGTTTTCCAGGTTTTCCAGAATCGAGTCAGAACCCGAGTCTGTATCGTTTGACCATTTTCAGTTGCTTTTGAGTCGGCTTTACCTAGCTGGGATTGGCTATTATCAGCCCTTTCCATGAAGCTTTCAACTTCCTTTCTAAACCTTTCTTGAATCCGATATCGTGTGTGAGCAGGAACTGACGACCACTTCGTCTCTGTTTTTCCTAGCTTGTTTCCTTTTGATCCCAGCGCGCAGTATGTACAGACAGCCAACGATATTACTTGATAATTTTTCCACACACGATACTGCGAAGTGCCTTCTCCTTGTTTTTTCTGTGAACAACTTTACTTCGAGCATCTTTAATTTCATACAACAAAGCAAACCCTAAAAGAACCTGGTGTCGGACTTTGTCACCCTCTGCTACTGATAGACCTGCTCGCACTAAATCTCTCGGAGTCATATTCTTTGGCGTTTTCGGCGAGTCCACTGATATACGTCTCTTTGTTTGCTCTTTTCTCTCTATTTTTACTGTTTAAGCTGTGATATACTTTTGTGGGCTAAAACGAGAGCTGTACTAATTCGGCGTCTTGTGCCTGCTTTTCTTTGGTTATTGAAATTCAGCCTTGCAACTATGGCTTGAATATCGGAGGCATTTACACTATCATACCCACTAGTGTTTTCAGGGAATTGCATGTTTTCTTCACGGTTCAGAGCCGCTGTGATATCTCTTTTCATTTTCCGATGCTTCTTCACTCTTTCCCTGCTAACAACGTTTCTCTTTGTCCTTTCTTTGTGATTCAGTTGACTGCTTGGAACATAATAACCATTCTTCATCTTCTCTCCTTTGCAAGGTACTCCTCCCTTCCTTTTCTTTCTTTCTTTCTCTACAGGCTGTCTGTATCTCTGCTCTGGTCTTTCCCATGCCTATGAATTATTTACACACTTTATTGCTGTCTTATGATACACTGTAAAGTAAATACCATCAGTGAAAGTACCTGGTAATGTACCAGACAGTGTGCACGTGTATCGGAGTAATAAATTCACAGAAATACAGGTTATTAATGAAATCTTAATTCAAACAAGAACAGTACAGATAAAAATTTTTAATAAAATATGAATCAGTAGAGTTATGTCAACGTACCATTCAAAAGATAACATTTACTTCGTAAGATATCATACAAGCAGCACTAACATTTCATTAGACATTTCATTACCAATTTTGTACGTTACGTTACGCACATTACACTAATTCAGTAATACCTATACAACAAATTTCGGATAAATTCATCAATATGACAATTTTTCAGAAAGTACAGGGCACGGATGAGGAAACAGTGTGTAGATAAAGTAACGTTTCACATATTTAATCACCCTCATATTATCCTAACAAAACACACCCAACGTACTTACCGAAATGTGTTGATAATCGTCTTAGATGTCAGATATGGTCGGCTGTCCTATGTTGTAATGATGTTAGCAAAATGGCTACGTCATTCCACGTGTTTTATACTAAGCTAAGCTGTTTCACATTCATGTTGGCGGTTTCGAATCTAATGGTAACGCACATTACGGTAACGTACCTTTCTGTTAAGTACAAGTTTGTCCTTATTGATCCCATTTTTTTGTCGAACTTGGCACTTTTTATAATATATTGCAAACAACTCCATGCATTATTCTAATAGTGACATGCATTTATCTAATCTCTAAATGAGTACCAGTTGGTGGCCACGTACGTTACATCCTTAACCATAACCATTGAATGATGGCACATAAGATGAGTATAGAAACACTAAATTATTCTTATGTATGAACCAAACATTGTTTTCTTGTAAAGTACGATATTATCAGTTAAAATAAAACCAAATAATTGTTTTACTCCGTAAATATTGTTTGCATCAATGTATTTATGAAAGTAGTCGCGTGCTGCATGAAAACTAGAGACACAGTTATAACATGCTCTGCAATATCCGCAAAAACGGTCACATCATGGTAGCTTAATAGAAATATATAGTCACATATCTTGTTTATCATAATACTACTTTATATATAATATTTATTGCAGAATTCATTAAAACAGAACCAATGATTGTTGTCAGTCTGGCCTGGAGACAGTAACGTACAATGCAAAATCAGTAATATACTTCCCCTGCGCTTTTGATGTTTACATGAAAAAATTGAATGGATGCCTGTAATAGTACAGCCAAGTACTACTGCATTTAATCCAGTCATTAGATTAATCAAGGACGTTGTTAAAAGTACAAAAACCCAGAGATATGAAAGCAACGGTTTGTTGAGAATGCGATTAAAGGGATTCGGTGGTCTGGCTTGTTGTTTTGGTTGCGGCAACGTATGCCAGTTGTATAACTCAGTGTGTCGATAACTCATGATGTTCACAACTGAATTGTCTGGTCCAGTTTGGATTATTTACACACCTGAAACATACAAACACTCACCGAAATTGGTGTCGTCGCGTTTAATGTTGCTGAAATTGCTGAAATTCTACTCCATTCGGAATAAAACCATTCTCACGCAGGTAAACCATAGTATTGGTCTTAACGGGAACAATAGTCTCAGAAGGTATGAAACCTTTTATTGATTGTACGTTTTGTTATGACAAGTGCACATTATGTTTGCAGTAAAGCCCAACTCCCATGGAAGTTCACCCTACTAATAGGTTGATTTGTATGATGTTCATATCCAGTCATTTCTCTGATTTACTTACATGTTGTTGCAATTCGCTGACCTTGCACAGGAAACAGATTTTCAATTTTGCTTCAGTGGAAAATAATGGCATATTTGAGCACTTGAGAGACACCGAGGATTATTTTAGTCACCATCCCAATGTTCCAGTTCACTTCCATCGTTACGAAGATGCCGCGAAGGTAGGAAACCTCGTGGAACAAATGACTTTAGCAGAGGCTAAACATGGTTATTTGTGTAACATAACAGGTCAGATGAGACCGTGGAAAAAAATAGATATTCTTATTTATTCGAGTGTAGTTTGTATTCAGTTATCACTTAGAACAACATATGTACATATATACAATGTCAGTTCAATGCGTATACATGAGGGTGTGCGTGCACATAGTTTACACGTTTGTGATTCTATAGACGATGTTTGTTTCCTTTCTGAGGATCCTGTACGTGCTGTACAAGCTCTGTCTGACTTCCTCGGGCTTCAAAGAAATGATGATCTTTGCCTGGCCATTGCAGAAAAATGCACCTTCACTAGAATGAAAAACGATAAGGAGCCCTTCGCAATAAAACTTGATGGTGAAAACGTCCTTTACAGAAAAGGTAATTTCTTGACTTTTATGGCTCTTGAAATTCAACAGCAAACGTATTGATCTGTGACAACACTATGTTATAGAGTCTTCTCTTGCTTCTTCATCATGTGATTGTTGATCAAGTGATGAAGAAATACTACACATTCCCAAACGTCTTACCTTGACTGGCTGAGTGTTCTTTTATTGTATTAGGTGTACCCCATTACAAGGGAGTAACACTTCTATGTAGACCGTTGGGGATGCCGAATTCATTTGCTACTTCGAGGTAGTAATTCATTATCTCGAATAACATTGAAGCATGCATAATGTACGGGATTCAATGTACAGATTTAAAAGTGAGGTGTTCGGTAAGATAAATACATTGTTCACTGGTCCTTCGGGGCCCATGGGTTGATGTATCCTCGATGTTAACCCTTTGTACGGCAATATTTTCCCCAGGAATCGTTGGCGATTGGAAAAACTATTACACCAAGCCGATGTTGGAGGATTACTACAGAGTTTATGAAGAAAGGATGGCGGGGTCAAGATTCTATGCTGTGTACGCCAGGAGGAAATACTAACTCTGTGAGAGTGATTATTACCATGTGACCATGTCTGTCAATTAGCATCATATCTCTATCAAGTTTACATTACACCGTCATAATGGGATTCCATGGCAAAATGGTTCTGTTGGAATGATCAAGTCACTTACTAACTGAAAGCTGATTGCTTGTCATGATCACACTAATTAGCATTGCTCCTGTCACAGGAGGCATAATATATAACGTTTCCAACACATTTCCTTATCTCGAAAAGTGTCTGGTACAATTTTGATTATTGAAGTTTGAATTTACTCATTTTACATCTGAATCATGTGATCACCAGGAGATGCTTTGAAGGATTGATTGTCACAGCATATTCGATCAGAGAGTTACAAATCGAAAACCAAAACTTCGGTCTATCTGCCCCCGCAGAAAAACACAGGCAAATGATTTTATATTTGGGCTACTTTACTATAACTGTTAAGATCCGTATTATAAAGCGGTTGCCATATGTCCTATACACAATAATTTACAGTATATTGATTATGAACGCTCAAATGACAAATCTTGGCCTGTGACTAGAAACAAACCTTCACCGGTAGGCACCTTTTGAATAAATAATATACAAGTAGTGCATCAACAAACAAAATCCTCCAAGGGAAATCTGCTCCAGAAAATGTGATTTCCTTGCTTTTTGCTCGAAAATGCCTCATGCGTCCTAAAATCCGCAGATAAACTGTCAGACAATAATGTTTGTACTGTGAGACGAATATACCATTTTTGACTACCTTTATTGGTCCATCCGTGTCTTTGTTATAGGTATGACCCGTGAAGGTTCGGGTAGAATAGGCCTTCAGCAACCCATATTTGCCACAAAAGGCGACTATGCTTATCGTAAGAGGCGACTAACGGGATCGGAGGGTCAGGCTCGCTGACTCGGTTGTCATCGGTTCCAAATTGCGCAGATTGATGCTCATGCTGCTGATCATTGGATTGTCTGGTCCAGACTCGATTGTTTACAGACCGCAGCCATATAGTCGGAATATTGCTAAGTGCAGCGTTAAACTAAACTCCTCACTCACTCACTCATTCACTCACTCGTTCAAGGTATAGCAGCAACATAGCTGTTGGTCGGAAAGCACATCTATGTGTCAGTTCAAAGTACGGTTACACGAAGTCAGTCCGTAAATATTCCAGTCAAATCCACACGGTCAAGTGGTAACCATGCATGCATGCAGACAGACAGATAGACAGACCGATTTCGTTCGATTTTTGTTTGTGTTTTTCCTTGCCTCACCCAACCTTACGGTATGTGTAAATGCGGATGTTTCTGAAATGTTGTAAATTAACAGCATGTCAGTGATCAAGTTAGATGCTATAATCTATTGTGATGATTGACTGAGTTTTCAAAATCAACTGGAATTTCATTGAATTTAATTATTGACAACTGTTTACTCGTGCATGGTACACGTTTGCTGTATCATTCGGGTGCATAGGGCTTGTCCGACAAGAAGGCAAGACGGAGCAAGCTTCATTCTTCACTAATACAGGAAAGGCACTGGGTAATTGACATAGAAGTCTAGGCAAGGAGTGAATGAGTATATTAAAAGTTAAAGTCACATCGGCACTATTTCAGCCACATCAAAGCAATTTGTAAATTCACTATAAATACATATAAGTAATAACAGAACTGTCATGTTATAATATCAGGGTAATTTAGAAGTAAATCTAGCATCTATTTCTAAAATGTGATTTCAAATCCTGACAAGACAGTATAAAAATGGTCTTGATCGCTGACAACGGAAGGTTGATCACCATACTAGTGACCATGGGGTCTTACAGCACATTTGCTTCTAGCATGGATTTACACCATCTCTTCAGCTGTTAGGAATTTAGACACATCTAGCCAAAGGACAGGGGAAAGTTTTAGTGTTCATTGTACACTAGTGGGACTTACGTACCCTCTCAGGAGGACAATAATTTTATAGTACTTTAACACTATAGTACTTTGTTGGCTACTCATTAGTTAGCAATATACCTCTAAAAGGAGGACCCTGGTACACTATCGCTCTCGGGTAATTCTATAAGTCCCCATGGTGGTCAGTTACATTGAAATCTCCAATTCAGAGGGGCAGACCTCCAGAACATGGACTAGATACGCTGTCTTTGAATGTTGGATGTTCGCCACCTTGGTGTTTTACAACATTGTCAGTGATTGTTGTTTTATACCGTCTGGAGATCCTTGACAACCGGCAGCAGTGCTGCACACTGAAGATGTAGTTTTGGCGTTTCCTTAGGCCCCAGTCCACAAGTACTTGTCGGCATTCTGTGGAAAAGGAGCTTTATATTTTTCAGACCGAGAACACAGAGGTTGTACCCATGGCTACATAGATTCGTGAATGCTTTATACGACAATACTCCACGTCTTGTGAGACCGTCTATCATCGAATGAACAAGAGGGTTTCAAGATGCATGCTGAATTCATAAACTCTGTTGAAATCTGTAGAATAAGCCGTGACGTGAACACTTTGGGATGCGAAGTTTTCTTCTGTTGTTTCAGATCAGAGCAGAATCTGCAGTTTTGCCGGCAGTTTTTGCAGAATTTTCAGTGCAGCTTGAAACAACATGCAGTTAAAGTAGGATAATTTTGTGGACGAGTTTTAAGTTTAATAACTGTCAGTCGAATAATTACAACTGGCAATGTTATTACGAAGATGGACTTGATGAATTCATTCCAAAACAGTTTGATAGTTGGATATTCAATATATAATTATATATCATAGTTGTCCTCACTTACCGAACCACATAATGAATATAACCAAATCAAGCAACCCTTTTGGGAGGAATGCTGAGAACACGATTTAGATCAAGTATCGTATTAACGATTACAAAAGGTCTTGTGTGTTAATATCCTCTCGGCAAATGATAATGAAAACTTAGACTTTTGAAAACATAAAAACGTATACAATAACAAACTAAACTAATACAGTTTAAGGTAGTGTTTTTAGGTAGCTTTGTTATTGGCCTTTACTCTTCTGGGAATTGTGAAAATATTTATCATCTAATGACTCTGAAGGCAATAGTGTGAAGTGGGTAAGCATGACTTATGTGCAGGTAAGTGTGACTGAGTCCCTTTCACACGTTTAGGCACAAGTCCACTAGGAGTACTGAATGCAAAAGTCACTGCAGACAATAATGGATCCAACCAGGAATCTACGTTATGTGCCAGTTTAATGTAGTTGTGAAGTGTTGTCTTTTGTTAGTTAGGCTTGTTTTGGTTACTTCTGCTTTAGGTTCACGTTCCACACGTTCTGACAAGAGATGGATTAGCTATGTATGCATGCAACAGCAACACTCATATTCCAAACCTTCAAGTCTTAATGAAACACAAACACACTTAATGGAACTGAATTCCAACCATTACATATCGTACCTGCTGTCACCTCTCTGTCCCTCTTTCATTCCATCTGTCTCATTCTCTCGCACACATGCACACACTTGCCGTGCCAGCATTGTGTATTATTGTTGCAGGCGTTCTCAATGTGTCCAGTGAGAAACAACTTGAAGGCAGCTGTGCCTAACTGTAAAATTTCAGAAACCTCCTACATCAGAAGGAAAACGGTAATGATAAGACTGCAACCTTTCACCCCATCGCAGGCAGAATAGTGAGTGTGAGCACACTCGGTGCATTACAGGGTAAACATCAAAATGGCGGAGGCAAAGCGTGAAGAGGGAATGTACACTGTAAGTAGTAGGAAGAAAAGCGTTTGTCTCACTTTAATGTTGCCGAAAAAGTGTTTAGCTATCGAAATCTCTTTTGTCGTTAGTGTGCCCAGCGTTGTATGCTGTAAAGACGCAGTAACTGTTGATGTTATATAACAAGTGGCAAATGTAGGAGCAAGTATTGCTTCTCCACTTGTCTCCCGTACAAGCATGTAGAGGCTGGTATGTGTCCAAAATGAGTTATTTCAGTACTTTGTAGACTATGATCACATGGAATATAGCGGGCAGATTTCCGCGGACTTATAATGTCATGTAAGCATGTGAGGATGGTGAGCATGTTTTAATGGTAATCTGGATTTCGGCCAACAGGACATTGTTACGCATTCCAGGGATGCAAGCAGGCAACTAATTCGTGAATTATGACCGCATCACGAAACATGTCTCTGTTGACGTGGCTTCTACCATCGACTTTACATTTAATAACTGACTCATTATTTAGAACCAGTCACCGTCCTCACTGAGCACTATTAACTTATGCGCCTTTAACATTTTGGCAGATCGATGAGCAGAAGTTTGACATGGATTTCACTGGACAACACATCGTTACAGTAACAGATCGAAGTGGCCATAGTATGAAATATCAACTTTTTCGTGGTGTACACCTTATACCTATGTACAAAGTTGAAATACTTCAACAAATCCAAGGTTTTTGCATGAGGTCAGATGACATATACATCACTGGATTTCCCCGGACAGGTAAATTTTAAACGCAGATGAAGTTAAATAGTATCTGTCAAGGGACTGAAGACATGATAGAATTGAAAATATTCTCAGTGGCTCCAAACCAGTGATGGCACCAGGTGTTTGAGGTGAAGATCTGTGTGTTTTTCTTTACTTGTAGAACCAATTATTTTGTAAACACTGTGTGAATTTTGTCTGAACGCAGTGACTAGAACTTAACAATGGTTAACATTCTCAACCACGCTGCCTTGTTACAATAGCATGGCTTGCATGACGTTTTATGTTGATAAAGTAATACACTCTACGATATCAACTGTAGAAGGACCTGGTCTTGACTTTGATGGTGAAAGCTAGACGAACTTGTAAGTTGATTGTATCAAAATTCAACATATCATTTTCCTTTTTTTAAAGGAACAAACTGGACGTTCGAAATGACAAGCATGCTTCTTAATGGTAAAGCTGAAACCATTCAAAGAGCCAAAGATCTCATGGAGTTAACCCCTCCGGTAGAACTGGCCCAACGGCCATCACCACGTGTTATCAACGCACATACAAAAATGTCCCACTCTCCAGATGATGTGGCAACTCTCAAGTGCAAAGTCATCTTTACCCTGAGAGACCCAAAGGATGCTGCCCTATCTCTGTACAAGCTCATTCACGACAGACCCATGCCCTATGGTAGATATCAGGGATCCTTTGGGGATTACCTTCACCTTTACTTGGATGGAAAAGGTCTGAAATTTCCTTCACATTTCACATTGTACCTCATGAAATAATTGACAGTCGAATGTAGTTCTATTTTGTTCAAAGTATCCCCTGTGTCTATCATACAATTATTAACCGCGGTATCCACTCAAGGACAACCGAACCGGAACGATGACAGCGTATAAAGACAACCTGATAAACCACCATTTAACAGGTGTGGCCACTTCGGCATAAATCATTGTTTCAACGAGGCAATTACATCTTCGCGGGTATTGACACTTTGAACACTGATACATTGTCACATAGGTATTGTTTATCATCTCATCTGGTACGCTGGTCTTTTCGAGCATGCTGATGAATTCAAATTACGTCTTACATTGTTATTATTGTATGTATGTATGTAGTATATGTCCGGTTTCGTCTCTTTTCGCCTTCAACCCATATCGCATACAAAAACAATGTAGGCTTATTGGGATTAGAAAATGCACCCCAATACTGTTAAATTAATCTTGCACGACGTGAATCCACTACGAAGTTACAACTGTGTTATAATGAAACGGATGGGAATAATGCATAAGCCTTTTAAATTGTAAAAGTTATAATGAAATACGGTTAAATTCACACTGTAAAATACTCGGTTGTCTGGTACTAATAGGCTTTAAACAGGGAAAACGAGATCATTTAAAGAAAGTCTATATTACATTATATAACGATTGTGTTTAGTCTTATTCAACTGAGAAAATTCTGGTAGCGAAACAAAAATATCAGATCAGTTGATCACGCTAAGTGCTTATTACTTGGAATAAACATGAAACTACCACTCACGCAGCAGTATCATTACTTATACTCTCTAATTTTGTTAAATTAAGATAATTCTGGTAGTGAAATAAAAAAATTCTGCCAGAAATTTCTGCAGGAAAAAAAATTCTGCCAGAAATTTCAGCCGGAAAAAACATTTCTGCCAAAACTTTCTGCAGAGAAAAAAATCTGCCAGAAATTTCTGCAGAGCCAATTTGTGAACACACGTGAACACACTGGCAAATGAACTTTTCGTGTTCATCTCCTCGAGACCTTTCCAGTGATATAAAATATGTCTTTGTAGCTTGTTTTCTTCTGTGTGTCAAGTTAGGACTCGCTGGCCATTACTAAGTTGTCCCGCCCGGCCTACTATGTTAACAACATTTCGGTTTTAAAGTATGGAAATAAGAACATAACACTAACAGACTAGATTCATTTCCTTCAATTCCTCTTGTGGTATCATGTACCGTAAGTCCTCAAAATTCCAAGGTGGCCTTTGTAGAGTCTTTTCTATAATTTACTTAGTTGGTGTTCCTTGGTAAAGGGTGCAGGTTTTTCAAATTTGCTTCAGTGGAAAATAATGGTATATTTGAGCACTGGAGAGACGCTGAGGACTTTTTTAGCAACCATCCTGATATTCCAGTTCACTTCCAGTGTTATGAAGACGCCATGAAGGTAGGAAGATTCGTAGATGAAATGATCATAGCTCTAAAGCAGTTCTACTTACATTTAGTTAAGGCTTACGGTTGCTTCTGCTGTAGAATTATCAAAGCATTCTCATTTATTCGGTTTATTCTGTTATTGCTTACCAGCAACATATGTGCAAATATACAATGTCAATTCAATGCGTATCCGTGTGTGTGTGCGTGTGCGTGTGCCTGCATGAGTGTGTAAGCTTGAAAGTTAACATAGTTTGTACGATTGTGATTCTATAAACCATGTATTCTTTCTTTTCTAAGGATCCTGTACGTGCTGTGCAAGCTCTGTCCGATTTCCTAGGGCTCCAAAGAGATGATGATCTTTGCCGGGCTATTGCAGAAAAATGTGTCTTTTCTAGAATGAAAATCGACAAGGAGCCTTTCGCAATAAAACTGGATGGTGAAAATATTCTTTACAGAAAAGGTAATTTCGTGAAGATTTTGTTTTGTTACTCCCCATCTCCATCTGCATCAGTTTTCTTATTGACATACATCTGAGGGAACGTGACATTTTGGAGTGTAGGCTTATATCTGTAGGTGATGTCGAGCAAGTGATGAAGGAGTAAGAACATACTCTGAAAAGGAATGTTCGATACAATAGAAGTTGGTACGAATACGCGTTCATACGACATTGTTTTTTACCCAGGAATCGTTGGCGATTGGAAAAACTATTACACCAAGCAGATGTTGGAGGATTACTACAGAGTTTATGAAGAAAGGATGGCGGGGTCAAGATTCTATAATCTGTATACCAGGAGGAAATACTAACTCTGTGTGAGTGATTATTACCATATGACCATGTCTGATCATTACCATGTCACCATGTCGGACCATTACCATGTCACCATGTCTGACCATTACCATCATGCCTCTATCAAGTACACATTACACTGTAATATTGGGATTCCATGGCCAAGTAGTTCTGTTGGAATGATCAAGTCACTTGCAAGACGAAGACACATTGCTCACCATGATCACACTTACTAGGATTGCTACTTGTCGCAGACATAATATATAACGTTTCCAGCACATTTCCTTATCTCGAAAAGTGTCTGGTACAATTTTGATTATTGAAGTTTGAAAATAATTATTAACTCATTTTACATCTGAATCATGTGATCACCAGGAGATGCTTTGAAGGAATGATTGTCACAACATATTTGATCACAGAGATACAAATCGAAAAAACAAAACTGTCTGTCTGCCCCCGCAGAAAAAACACAGGTAAAATGATTTTATATATGGGCTACTTTACTATAAATGTCAAGATCTTTAAATTTCCAGTGGACTATACCTATATACCTGGATGAGTCACTGAGTATATTCTCTATTGGGGGTCAATGAAGTAAACGTGACGCCAACGAAATAGGTCCTTCCATATCAGGAACTCGCATTCCACCTTTCCCTATCACTATCAACGCATATTGCACGAACAGTCTATTTGAACTTTTTACATCTGCCAGAATCTTCAGGAGTGCTGTTGGTATACAGCTGACGGCATGGTACCGTGGTGGTATTTGTATCTATTGTAATGAAGGTCAAGGTTGCCGAATCCAGATGACGTTGAAGGTCACCGGATGTCTGAGAGAATTCCACTCAAATACAGACAGCCGTTTGATTAACATCCTGAACACCGGTTTGATAGATTTCGTTTGAGCTTGGTCCGTTTTTTATCCGAGATCTTATGTATATGTGTTTGTGAATGCGGATCTTGCAGTTTTGAAGTGTAAATAAAATATATAAAAGCGTATAATCTAAGCAGATGTTACCATATCATAACCACAAACCGGCGCTCAGTCATAACATATTGTCCATAGGTTTAAACAGAGAGTTTTAATTGTTTCTTGTGATGACTGACTGATGTTTTCATTTTATATTCGTTTCAAGACGAAACTATTTCTAGTACCAGCTGCAACAGTACTGATGACACATTTACTTACTCACTTATAATTCGGTATTACAATTTTGGAAGAAACAGCTCTTCACTCTCGTTGCTCAGCTTACAGACTACGCTATTTTATTTGGATGCTGTATACCCGTACATGGTACAATTTCTAATATCCTACGGGTGTACAGGGTATGCTCAACAAGAAGTGGTAAGCGTATTTCGTCAGCAGCTTTATCTCATAGGGAATGCACTGGATCATCGCCATAGAATTCTATGCCTTTCCTGTGCAAGGATTTCAGTGCTAGATGAGACTCAACCTATTATATTTTTTAATTTACAACGTAGAAAGTGTTCTGGTGTATCTCTAAGAGAATATAAATACAATATAAACACAATATAGAGTTTTGTGCCATTGTATCATTTCAACAGTCGCTTGGATTCATAATGTTTGTTTGCTGTTTGATGTTGCATTCCAGCAGGATTCTTAGCGACTTAGTGTGTAAATGTTCGCATATGAAGCAGATAATCAAGAGACTGCCATCTGCATGTACGGAACACTGATGACATGAATCAGTGAGTGAGTGAGTTTAGTTTTACGTCGCACTTAGCAATATTCCAGCTATATGGCGACGGTCTGTAAATAATCGAGTCTGGACCAGACAATCCAGTGATCAACAACATGAGCATCGATCTGCGCAATTGGGAACCGATGACATGTGTCAACCAAGTCAGCAAGTCTGACCACCCGATCCCGTTAGTCGGCTCTTACGACAAGCATAGTCACCTTTTATGGCAAGCATGGGTTGCTGAAGGCCTATTCTACCCCGGGACCTTCACGGGTCGATGACATGAATCAAGCGGCGCAACAGGACTGATACGGTTAGTCCCCTTTAATGACCGTCCTGAATTGATTAGGATCAGTTCGAATATTCTGTTCGACTGGCATTGTAGAGTTAGTGAGTCAGGTTTTACGCCACACTCAGCAATATTCCACTTATAGGGCGGCGGTGTGTAAATAATCAAGTCTGGACCAGACCATCCAGTAATCAACAACATGAGCATTAGCCTGCGCAAGTGCGAACCGATGACATGTGTCAACCACGTCAGCAAGCCTTACCACTCGATCCCGTTAGTCGCCTCTTTCGACAAGCAGAGTGGCCTTTGAGGCAAGCATGGGTTACTGTAGGGTTTCTATTCAACCCTGATCGTTACGGGTATGGCATTGTGGAATTTGATGAATAATGAGACAAGTAAGATACCTTACGAATGACAAATTCTTCATTGAATTATGGTCCGACGTTTCGGTATAGGTTCTTAAGCTGTCTGTACGAGGAGATGTCAATAAGTTTTGAGCCTTGCATAGAAAAACACAAAATACTGGTATGAACCACATTTATTTTTCAACATAGTCCCCAATGTGTGAAGCCCATTTTCTGGTGTCCCCCGCCGTGACATTGCTGGAATATTGCTAAAAGCGGCGTAAAACTAAAGTCACTTACTCACCCCATGTGAGTCAAGACACTTGTTCCATCTTTTGTGCCAGTCGCCGATGCCATCTCTGTAGAAGGCGCCATTTTGGTCCTCAAACCAAACCTCAGTAGCAGCAATAAGCTCATTATCATCCTGAAATCTACGACCACGCAAGTGTTTAGTGAGATTTGGGAACAGATGGTAATCTCTTGGTGCCAGGTCTGGAGCGTAGGGGGGATGCGGCAAGATTTCGTACTCGCATTCCTGGACAGCAGCGGCTGCAACGCGAGAGGTATGTACTGAAGCATTGTCTTGATGAAGAAGAATACCACGTCAGATCTTGCCCCGGCGCTTCTCCTTGACTGACTGTCGCACTTGGCTCAACAAGTGGATGACGCCTTTGCTATCCCAGACGATTGTCGCCATTACCTTCTGCACTGATCTGGAGGCTTTGTACTTTTTGGTCCTGGGAGAAGTGACATGTTTCCATTCCATGGATTCTTGTTTGCTCTCAGGATCATAGTGGTGGATCCAGGTTTCATCACAGGTTACTAGCCTAAAGTGAAAATCTTCTGGATTCTTGTTGTATCTGGTTAGCATGGAGTTGCTTATGGTGACCTTTGTTTGCTTCACTTCATCTGTAAGCATTCTTGGCACCCATCTTGCGCACACCTTAGACATGACGAGATGTTCATGAAGAATTGTCTCGACGGATCCGTGTGAAATGCCTGTGGTGTCCTCTAACTCGTGGAGTGTGATTCGACGATTTTCCAGCTATGCACTCTGTCAATGTTATCCTGACTAGTGCTTGTTGTTGGGCGACCTGGACGGGGGTCATCTTCAAGACTCTCTCTACCATGCTTAAATTCGGTGACCCATCGTTTGATGGTAGCAGATGAAGGGGAAGACTTCCCATTCCCATAAACTGCTGAAAGTTCAATGTTCTTCGCCGAGTTTCCTTCAAGAACTAAAAACTTAATTACTGCTCTCTACTCGGGGGGTGGGGGTGGGTGTGGGGTGTGGGGGTGGTCTCTTTCTGTCAATGTGAGCTGTTCAATAACTTCTGAGAGTAGGATACCAAAACGTATATATCACATCAGCTACACCCCAAGGTTCAATGTCGTACCATAGGCTGTGACACCTGGGTATGAAAAATGCTCAAGAATCAAAACGTATTGACATCCCCTCGTTAATGTCATTAATAAGGACATGACGCTAGCGTCCTACTTCAACAGGGAACCTAGTCTTCAGCACCAAACAATGGTTTTATACCATCAAACGTTTTACCTTTGAACGACACATATTGCTATCGTGTTGTAAACTCATCTGTTGTTATTTGTTCACCTTTAGAGAAGAGCAAATTCTTATTAAAACAACCGTGATTTTAACATATAATGAGAAACCCCATTCATCTAAAATAGTTTCAACATAATGTAGCCAAATTGGTTAATATTTTGTAGAATTACAACTACTAATACTATTGTATATTCTTTACATATAACTTTTTTTTGTCTTACATTGTTGAAAAATTTATACCAATAGGATAATACTCTTTTGTAGTAGTAATACTGAAAGGCAGGCGTTCACACATTAGCTGGGTGGGCTCTTACGTAAATGAACAACCTTTTAAGTAAAGATTCTACAAACTACATATTTCAAAGTAACTCCTGAAACTCATTATAGCCCTATAGCTCACAACTATATAATAATATTGGCACCACCATATGATCAAATCCTTTTAAAAAGAAGACAAACTTACCAGTGCCACCAAATCAGTCGAAGCCAAACTTTTTGCCATGGAAACACAAAACATATTCAGAATTCCAAAAGTACTGAAAGGCACCAGAACCTCTCTATATATCCATGTGTCAAGTTTGGTGAAGATAGGGTGGCCGGTTTTAAAGTACCCAACCACGTAAACCACAGAAAATACAATTCGTATCTGGGTCTGACCATCAAATGAAACATTTATGGATCATTTTTGATATGTGTACCAAGACTGATAATTTTGGCATACATATAGATTGGAGCATTTGCTCCGGACAATAGGACATCCTGATAATCACGGGTAAAGTCATGTTTCCAAAAAAAAGCCAAAAATGAAATTCATAATTTGACCTAAACCCCACAAAGTACACCTATTGATCATGCGTGACATGTGTGTCAGGTTTGAAGTTGTCATGTATAGTATGGAAGATTTGCTCCGGACAAGATAACATCCTCATACTCACATCCTAAGTTATGTTTCCATGGAAACAGCAAAAATATAACTCATGCCTGGATCAAAACTCCAAAAGGTACATCTAGGGATTGTGGGTGATCATGTACGAATAGTTTGGGAGATACATTTCGGGAAAAGGTGTGACGGACGCACGGAAGGTCGGAACTCGTTTCTACACCCCTATGTCAGTGACCTATGTTACGGTACTAGTCTGTCACGGCTACCTGTAGAGACATCGCGTGCTCTTGTGTTACCCAAACTTGAAGCATCAATGCGGATACCAATACTACCACTCAGCTTTTAAGTCCAACAACACTTACCTGTATCTATTAAATCTATAAAGCTCTGATATTGGAACTTACTACGTGAAACACGTACATTCAATGAAATTATTTGAAATTATGAAGTCCACAGGGGACTACTGTAGTATTAGTGTCACTGAATGACGCTAAATTACTTTCGCAAGACGATAAGTGTCCTGTGTTCATGGGCGTGTCTGGCATTCACTGGTATCTTACCTACCGCCTACATAGAGCTGGTCGATCACCATCTATAGGTTCGCCTGTCCGTCCCAGGCTTGTTTCATTATTAACTAATATCCAGTTTTGTAGTTGATGTAAAACAGTTGCTCCCTTTGATGCATGCTTAAATGTTCTTTACTTAATGGGCGATGGGGTAGCCTAGTGGTTAAAGCGTTCGCCTGTCACGCCTAAGGACCGGTTTCGATTCATGTATCATGTGTGACACCAATTTCTGGTGTTGCCCTTGAAAGGGCAACAGTACCCACAAGTACAGTCTGAATGACAAGTACTGGTGTAAAATTTCTTAATGTGAAATATTTGCTGAGATGCTAATCTATACTTTATATTACGATAATTATCATCATTATTTGGTACGGAGCCTCACCACAAAGCCAGACTTTAGGTTTGAATATCTTTCTCTGAAATATTTATTGAATTTGTCCGAAGTAGCCAATACCTGATTGTGAAATGTACATTACAACCATCATTTGATTATTTGTCTGATGTCAGATTGACACGATGATCACTGTCGTACCGTCATTACATAGATATATTTGCTGCACGGGATGAGAACGACATCAAGAATTGTTTGTCAGTGTTTATGGACTGATTCGCACTATTGGTATTTACATAGCTTCACTCCTATCAGTTTGGACTCAATTTATTTAAGACGTAAGTACAAGCTTTTACGGAACAGGGGGAAGCTGTTATAGTGTCTATACAGCCATGTCCAAATGTCTCTAAAATCCCCAAAGTATGTAACCAAGCCATGGGAGACTTACTTATTATTATTAAGACTGCGTTATCAGTTTTTATCACGACCACAGCGTACAGTGTCTTTTCAGCTACCTTGTTCCTGTTTGTCACTTCCATTAATTACCGTATATTAAATCTATGGCCTTTGTTGGTCATCCCCTTTGGCTGTGTCTGACATCACATGAACTGTACAAGGAAGTGCTATTGTTTTTCTATCTGTCCATTGTTGAATCTTTGCCTGTTCATTGTTGTTAAAAACTGTGTATATATGTCAACTCACATGTATACTGAATGTGTGTGGAATCCGGTATTCCGACTGTCTGTGTAGGGACGACTGCTCACGGGATCATATACCTCTCGCAGGAAAGGCCCTGGGGTTCAGCTGGAAGTCTACTCACCTCATTCATGTATACTTGTTTTTTCATGTCTTGTGAAACCAGCTAAAGAAGTTCGAACCAAATTAGGCCTTCGTCTGCATCAACGTATTCATTTGTCTTCGTCAACGTAATGTTCATCTTAATCATGACGTAACCAACGCACCAACCATGCATATCCATCCGTTAACAGTATCTTACCTTTCTTACAGTTCTAGTCCCAGTATTGCGTTAAGATGTAATTTCGTTTGGTAGATTATTTGCTTTGTATTCAGAGCGCCGTTCACATTCATGGAAGATCTATGCACCTGTTTCTTTTTAATATTCCGCTATCAGTTTTAGTAGAACCATCACGGAAATCCCTAAACAATGGTAGCTACACAAGCATTAAACGATACGAATAGTGACGATAAAGGTCTGGTGTGTTGAAATGCTATTGAGTGCGTAACTGGCACGTATGTCAACAGGATTGGATTTCAGAGTCTAGGTGGTGTTTTATACAAAACTGTAAAGGGCTTGGAACATGATATACCCTAGAATTACGCTATGCCACTAAATTTTCTTTATCATTTGAATCAGGTGTAGGCCGCCTTTTATATTTAGCCCAGTCATTGTCTTATTCAGACAGTAACTGCATAACGAACGGTGACACAGGGTAGTTTCCTGGTTCAGACCACAGGGACTTGTATCGCTTGGAAACGGCGTTCGGAAGACGTATAGGTGTATAGACCCTACCTAAGTACTATATAAAAGGAAAGTAATGTAGCGAAGACGCCACCCCCTCCAAAGTTACATGTCACCGCGTAAACTATTTTTAAGGCCCCGTCGACGCCAACGGATCGAAAGCCAGATTATTTCCCTACAAAATGAGCTATAAATGGTCACAATCGGATCATTATTTCAAATGTTATACTCCACGAATCGTCGAAAACAGCTGCCTCCGCAATTTCCCGCCAAAACCATGCATCACCAAATACGACGAAATCTCACCTTTTAAATTCGTTTATTAATTCCAGCCACGTTGACAGCACCAGCGTTGGGCTGGATTCGATCAGCTTCGGCATTCCGTGGGTCGGAAAAAAAATTGCAACATCTACATGTCATTTTCTCGACAGTAAGCAACAATCCTACTCACTTGTCGGCCATAAGTGACCTTGACATTCAAGTGAACTGAGCAGATCCACAGAAACAGTGGTAATAACTTTTAGTGGTAGTGCATATAACGAATTACTCTTGCTGTGGCGGGGAGTGGAGTACTCCAGTGGTTTTAGTGTTAAATGACAAATGACGATTCGTCGAAGGTCCTCTTTCTTGCTTTTTCTGTCCGCTACTGTTTTAATCATGTTTCTGTCGACTGTTCTGAGTGTATGCGTTCGAGGCCGCTCGCATTGTTACTAGGATGGAATTATGAATTTACTCTGACTAATTAGGATTGAATGAATGCCTCATGATAAGATATTTTAAGACAAACATAAATGAATGACTTGAATATACTCATATAGTGATGTATAGCGTTTGTTCTAACTTTGCTCTGTCCTGTACCTGCAGTGTACGTGCGCTTCCTTAGACTTCCATCAGGAAAGTTTTAGAGTGTCAGACAACGCATTGATGTACATAGTTGCATGTTCTCATGTTCAATGGACACCTCCCTGGGGAGCATCCACTTGACACACACTTTGTGACTAATGGTGGGTACCACACATTAAGAAAAACAAAAGATATATAGATTTCATTGTTTATTAGCTCCTTTTTCAAATGAGTAAAACTATGGGATAAGAGCACGCCCAATAGTCTACCTTCGCTCTCTGTCTCAGATAGGGTGTCTGTATCATCATCATCATCATCATCATCATCATCATCATCATCATCATCATCATCAGTTAACCCTTCCACCCAAGCCTTGTATTTGTACAATTTGTAAAACATCATCATACACATTATTGCTATCTTTTACTTCTGTTAATATTCCTTGTGTCTTTGGGTCCCATTGCATATGATACAGATAAGTAATAAAGCGAGCATACGTCTCCTTAAACGCTATCCAGGTTAATTATTTTTCAGTCTGGTTTGGATTACGTCCTCGCTAAAACCTCTCTTCGTGTACAGCTTCTGTTTCTCATCCAGTACATCTCTATTCAGCTCACGTGTACGTGAATACATTGCTCTTCGAGATCAGCCACCTTACTTTTCCTGTTGTTGACATTGCTTAATGATTCATCATCAATATAATCATCTTGTTGCATTTCAGGACATTGCTTGTCGTGTAAATGTCGTTGTAAGTTATGGGTACTACTGAACACTTGACCACAATAGTCATATTCTGACAGAGGAGGTGGTCTCTTCACATCAGAGTTGTCTTCCTCCCATTTCCTTTTAACTTGGGGTATTCCAGGAGGGTCCCCATTGGACTTTTCGGGACACTAGTTTCGCCTGTGTTTTAGCAAATCAGAAGGATCTTGAAACATGAGTCCACAGTCATCACAAGATGGCATGGCTGAGAGCTGTTCTTCACACGTCTGCTCACGATGAACGTCGAACTCTGACTGAATCGTCCTAGCTTGGAGGTTTCTGAACGCATTAGGACAAAGTCGCAAATGGGGAGGTGTGTGAGATTTTAGATCAACCAGCAAATGTCCATAGGCTTCTGGGTAGCCTTTTGAAACTGGTCCATGAAATGGTCTGTGTTTCCCGGATACATTTGCCTCGCCAAAGTCATCATGGGTTGTGTATCAATATGGTTGTTGAACAGAAGCAGATAATGACAGTTCCTTCGTTGCGTGGGATCCTTACTGCAATACAAGTTTTGGTTCAAGGCAATCACCGAAAGGTTACGATGATGACTTCCTTCCGGAAACAGATCGGTAATGCGTGGATCTTTGCTCGCTGTGGACATTAAGTTGTCAAGCACAACGACGTTCACCACATGGGGGTTCAGAAACGCATCCGTTTCCAGGTCAGTAGGAATGCCTTGATGAATTTCAACGTACGGATAAACACGACTTTGAATGACATCATACAAAGGCTGCCATCGTTTGTAGAGCCATAAAATATGTTCGGGATAAGGTTTAATGTTCAATCTTTCTAGAAGCTGCTTCACCAAGTAGGTTTTTTCCACAGGAGGTCGGCCCAGAAACGATCATGGTAAATGGATGTAAGAGTCTAAATTCAAACTGGGTATAACTTTCCGATGAATGTGGTTGCACTGGTGGTATCATAAGTGGAGGTGGTGCTGCTGCTTGTGATGGTGGGTGGTTGTGGATGGTGATGTGTGGTGGTGTGTGGTGGTGGTGTGTGGTGGTGTGTGGTGGTAGTGGGTGTGTGGTGGTGTGTGGTAGTGGTGTGTGGTGGTGTGTGGTAGTGGTGTGTGCCGGTGTGAGGTGTGTAGTGGTGTGTGGTGGTGGTGGGTGGTGGTGGGTGGTGGTGGGTGGTGGTGGTGTTGTGTTGATTCCTGACATGTCTAATCATGGCATCCCTTCTTGAAAACGTGAGACTGCAGACAGGACACGTTGTTGACTGCATGGTGGTCCAAGTCTAAATGAGTGGTAGCCTCTCTAGCAGCTACTTTTATCTAAAATCTATTTTCATTTTCTTTTGACGCTGCTTCCGTTGTAGTTCCCCCTGGCTGAATGAACCTTTGCCTTTCTCTCTTCAACTTTGCTTTCACCCGACTGCTTGTTGAGTTGTGGTTACGAAATTAATTTTAGGTTGTTGTTCTGAGGTTTCTGTTTGTTAATCTTTCTTCCACTCTGGGTCGTACAGTTCCAAAAAGCGATCCACAGACATCATGGCAGATATTTCTCCTCCACGCATGATGGAATGACAAGGATCTCCTTTTCCTTCAGCCTGTAGCGTGTAAAACCGAGTCCATTTTTCAGCATCGGGTAGGAAGAGTTTGTATCGTGGATTGTTCATAGTGAATACCAAAATGGGAGCTGCTTGAGGTGATGTGTCACTGTAACTGGTCCACGACTAAATGAAGCAAGATTGTACTCGTGGTCATTTATATCTTAACTGGCCATCCATGGCTTGGTATAGTATCACTGTAAGTCACATGAAGTCATAGCTCTAAGCCAAGGCTCTATTGAACAACCAAGCATTTTGAATGGCCTCATCTCTAAGTGAAATGACAAACTGTGGTTTCAAAACAAATGCCACGATATGCATGTAACTGGAGAAAAAGTCTTATCGAGTCACGGGTAATGTTCCTTTTTATAGCCTATTGATAATACGATTGCCGATAAGAATCTGTTCTCTGTTCATGTCTAAGATGTCTTGTCGAATTTCCTCAACGTCTTGAAACATTAATATGGCCCTTAAAAATCGTAATGTTTCAACAGGTACCTAGCCATAATTCTAGAAAACAATTTCTTTCTGATCTCAATGAGATGAGTAAACCTCTATTTATATACAGACAACAAATATACCCTCATATTCATTTATTTTCCAAACAATAGACAGTATTTTACATTACATCCACATGACTTCCCCAGCGGGTCATCTCTTTCTGAGGTACTCCTACCAAGGCCAAGTACGGACAGTTTGGAGACCATTTTTCATGTTCACTCCATGGATTATCCTCGACGTCCCAGTTCTTGAGAATGACACCACACTGAACACACTTGCAAGCGTCTCCTCTGAGCAAGTACACAAATCCTACCCGTGCCACTTGACTAGGACTTTGTTTCACCTGCACAGGCCAAGACTGAAAGGAATTCAATCGTTCTTGGAACTGTCTTGAGAGGGAGGTTTGAGAGGGATACTGTCCGTACATAGGTAACGACCATCATCACATTCGGTCTTCTCAGTCTCTAGTCCCAGTAATGCCATGGCCTGTATCTCTGCACATTGCTCCAGTGCTTTGCAGAAGAGGATGTATGCTTGGGGGCCTCGTCTAGGAAGCACACCTAATAAAGCTCTGACCCGATCAAAAGACGTCTGTGGTTTCTCAATAATCTCAGCTTTCATGAAGATGGTCAGGACTTCAAACTCCACCGGTTTGTCCACCAACTCTTCTACTCTCTGTATCGCTTTAGCGAGGCCAGAATAATTCTTCCTCGGGGTATCCCGGTGAGTAGCTTCTATTTTCAAGAGGGAGAGAGAGGGACCTGGATGTCGTCTGAGTATTCAGGAATGGAACTGATGCCTAATCCGAAATGAAAAGGGTTTTATATATTCCCACTGTCAAACCGGATGAAACCGGTTGATCTGTCTGTATGGTTGCTCGGTGTCTGACCTAAAAATACACCCACTGTGAGGACCGCACAAGGTCGTGGTGAAAAATAAGGTTAGTGTTTTCCAAGGTCATTGACGAAATGCGGTCACGCAGGTGTTTGATGACGTCATTTTTGGACTATTTGGAGCCTGCATGCAACATTCGTCTTCGGGGTGGCCGTGTGGTAGAGCGTCTACCTACAAATCAGAGACTTGCAGGAAGTAAAGCCTGGGAAGAGGTCTTCCTAGCGAAAAGTAAAACCTGTCCCTACAAAGCAAAAATTACAAATGTGGTTATTCTGGGACAACAAGTGATGACCTAATATACAGGTGTTCAGGTTTGTATAGAGAGCCCCGACATCCCTGTTCACTTTCAGATATTCGAAGAAACCATTAATGTGTGTTTCAGTTCAGATGCAATAATAAGTATCCGTTCTCCTCCTCCTTGTGTTTTTATGGAACGATTTGTCACTGTTGACACATTTGCCACTTTTAGTGTGCTGGGTAGCCATGTCACAAAAGCAGTCACTCTGGAAGCCGAATTCACTTACGACACATGGCGATTCGCCCAAGGTCCCTTTTCTGTCTGCTTTGTGGTTAATTGAAGGGGTGAGTGGGGTAGCCCGGTGGTTAAAGTGTTCGCTCTTCACGGCGAAGACGCAGATTCGATTCGTCAATCTATGGCAATTTATGAAGCGCCATTTCTGGCGTATCCCGATGTGTTATTGCTGTAATGTTGCTAAAGATGGCGTAAAATTGTACTCACTGAGACTCACATTGTTTTATGGAAGGCGGTATTTGTACAATATGAACGTATGGTTAGCAAATGACACAGATAAAATGTTAATATTCCTTAAAGATGGATACCAGCCTTGAAGATACGAGCTGGAGTTCCTGTTTCATCTTTACCCCCTATCTGCATAATTAACAATGATTGAAGTAACTCTGGGCATATGTCCACAAGTACTCCTGGAGACTGGAGGAACTGGTTCATGGACGGAGGAGTGCTACCGTGTGTATGAGGAGAACATGGCGGGTTCCCCGTTTTATGATACATATGCAAAGCACACGATGCAATAATTTGCTGTTTAACGCCGCACTCAGCAGTATTCCAATTGAACAACGCCGATCCGTATATCCTCGAGTCTGAACAATACACTCTGAGGATCAACAGCATGAACATCGATGTACGCAATTAGGATACCATGACGTGTGTCAGCCAAGTCAGCGAGCCCGAGCATTCGATCCTGTTAGTAGCCTCCTACGAAAAGCATGGATTGCTGAAGGCCAAATCTACCCAAGATCTTCACGACACAATATACAGAAGTAGATTTTGAAACCATGACATCGGTAGAGGTACAGTTACTCCCCGCGGTCCCCTTGTGATAAGTACTTCTAACAGTCACATGTTTTATTTTTCACTACTATTTGTGATATACTGATTGGCATACCTCTCTCTCATTTTAAGATATGGTAACAAAAGAGCTTGTTCCAGTCATAATGTGGCTTACGTACTGCCGAGATTGCCCTAAACTGTAACTCACTCCAAGCCCACACTCCACAGATTAACATGGATATTTTTCAAAGTACGATTATTGCATGACAGACGTATTGCCGTACAGGTACGGTTAAAGGTTAATTGTACGTTCAACATTGCTACACAAGTAGTTAATGGTTAAATGTACATGTACCATTGTTATTCAAGTAGTGAAAGTTTAATTGTACATGCAACATTGTACAATATACAAAGGTTAATTGCATAGACAACATTGCTGTGCAACACATCAGGTGTTAATTGTACATGCAACATAGTACATTATACAAAGGTTAATTACATAGACAACATTGTTGAGCAACATGTCAGGTGTTAATTATGCATGCAAAATTGAAAGAAGGTTCAGAACATGATTTTTTTCTGACTGGTCGATGATGTAGTTGTTGATACCGTTGGCCTATCACAGTCGGTGAAGAGGAGGTAGACAACGGCGTAGTCTGTAAGCTCTGGAGACCCCCTGTCCGTGTCCTTCACCACCAATATATCGGAAGTGACGCACTTCATGCCGAGTTCCGCAGGAGTGTATATCAATATGGTCCCACCGCTAGTGAGGTTGACGTACACGTAAGGGCTACTGCCGTTGATACTGTAATAGAGGTTCGTATTATCGATGTCGGTAGCAACGACGGAAGACAAAAGGTCGCCGTTGAAGCTATAGCATGTAACCTGGATAGTGTACAGAGATTTGCTGAAGATGGGTGGATTATCGTTGAAGTTGGTCAGATAGATCCGCTGGACGCCCGATGTGTAGTTACGGACGCTCTTCAGCTCGGATTGTGATGTAATATAGACTACCGTTTGTAGCGACATCAGCATCCACGTTTCTCGCCGTCGACAGAACTCCATTGACATCATCGATCGTGAACATGTTTGTTGAATCTGTTCCGATATCTAAGACAAAGGTAAGTTAAGGGTACGTGAGAGAGTGAGGCACGTTAAGAGTAAACGAGCGAGTAACGTACAGCATGAGTGTGTGAGTCTAGTTTAAACCTGTGCCCAACAATAGTCAGCTTCATATTCCAATATTGCGCCTGTTGGTGTGTAAATAGTCGAGTCTGGACCAGACTATTTAGTGACTCAGAGAATGAGCATCAGTCTACACAAATGGGAACAGACAACATGTGTCAACCAATTCAGCAAGTCAGAGGACAAGCCTCACCTCTTACGACAAGCATGGATTACAGAGTGAGTGAGTGAGTATGGTTTTACGCCATTACAGCGTTGCTTAAACGTTGCCATTAATACATCTACGTCGCCAAACTCTTGTGTAAGCCACGCAAAGGAAAATCCAAATTTAATCAATAGTGAACGAACATGAGAGACCCAGTGCTCATTTTCATTTTCGTCCGAGACTTTAAGCGTTGCATAAAATGCTCGGGGATATCTAACAGTATTCATTCTCACAAGTCTACACCAGTACCTGATACGACTAAAGTAATCTACTGCCATTTGATATCTGTCCTCTCTCCTCTAACTCCTCTAACGCAGCTTTTGAAGACAAATTTTCCTGAACCTAAATGCTTCTTGAAAATCGAGCCTTGAAGCTTTTCAGTATCTGCCCTAAATGTGTAACCCCTAAATGTTAACGCCATAAGGCAAAATAGGTGTTATGAATGCGTTAGTATATCTGACCTGAGTACCATAGTACCATCCAAAAGAACTGCATGTGCATACAGCTGTATATGTCCTATATCAAACCCTAACACTCTGGTACACTCCAACAGAATTGCACATACTCGCCAGATATTGCAGTATATATCCTATATCGGTCCCTAAAACCCTGGTACCATCCAACAGAATTGCACATACTCACCAGATAGTGCAGTATATATCCTATATCCGGTCCTAACACACTGGTACCATCCCACAGAACTGCACATACTCACCAGATACTGCAGTATATATCCTTTATCAGACCCTAATACCCTGGTACTCTCCAACAGAATTGCACATACTGACCAGATACAGCAGTATATATCCTCTATCGGGCCCTAACACTCTGGTACAATCCTACAAAATTGCACATACTCACCACACACAGCAGCATATATCCTTTATCGGACCCGACCATCTGGCCCCCTGTCCTGGTCTGAGGCAGAGAATGTTGCCACACTTGTGCCAGGCCTGACGTTCTCGGAGAATGGCAGGGGTGGAAAATGACCAGTGTTGTTATCAAGGGAGGAAGAAGTCGCTGCAACCTCGTTCCGGGGAGCAACCTGCAAAAAAATGAAGTAAGGCATGCAATGGAAACTGCCTATTGAATTTGCCACGGTCAACATATGCTGGGGAAAATAAAATACTCTGTTGGTTGATACCAACAGACCATTTGTACAAAGCAGCACCACGCTTCTATACCTTGACAAGAGCATTGACGTCAGCACAAACTTACTTCAAATTGACTGTAGGGACGATTCGGTAATCAGGTGGGTAAAGCGTTCGTTAATTCGTTACGCAGCAGACCCGAGTTCGATTTTCCACATGGGTAAACTGTGTGAAGTGGCGTAAAACGAAACTCACTCATCCGACAGGACAAAATCAGCTAATACAACTAAGTTTTCTTTTTATACAAGTGCTATACGAAACTCAACATATAGCAACACAACAATCTGGACATTTGATTTCTCACGCTGGATTTTACGAAAAGTACACGGTTCAACCGTGAGTGCAGATATATCAGAAAATAAACACTCTTCAGACCTACAGACCTACTCCTATCACAGTCGACCTTTAGCCATAATTCGTACATAGTAAAATATCGACGTACATCAGAAAGTATACGGTAACTTTAGCCCTATTTCTGTGACCGTCGACCTTTAGCCAGATTTCGTGATCGTGTAGTCAAAACTGTCCCGACTGTGTACAGTACTTAGTGTGTCGCAATACAAACATAAAAATGGATGGAGCGAAGAGTAAAGTGGGTGAATTCACAGTGAGTAAAGACGAAAAATACCGTCTTTCTATTATGTTGATTTACAAGTAAATGTTCAGCTCTGCAGTGACTGTTACGTCCTTGACCGAATTCTAGTTTGACAGTGAAGGCTGCGCGACCTACTTGTACAGTCGCGGCTATCTATGCTACGACCATGCTATCGTATTCAGCAGGAATGTCGTCAGCCTGGTTCCCTGGGTCTGATGGGCCTGCGCTAACGCTCCGGCAGTGTCGGAGCGTTAGCACAAGCGCATCAGACCCAGGGAACCAGGCTGGAATGTCGTAGTCAGTGAGATAGCCTAGCGGTTACAGCATTCGCTTGTCATGCAAAAGACCCGAGTTCGATTCCGAACATGTGTGCAATGCGTGGCGTAAAGTCACTCGCTGACTAGTATCAATGTGGAGATGAACAAAGCTATTGGATTCATCAACACCTGAAAGGTTGTTACTTTGATTCCTAGTACATGAGCTGAAACACTCAGGCATCTATGATCAAGAAGTTTTCCTAACTACTAACTAAATTCTATTATGGTGAAATTATGTCCGTTATGAATTCAATGCGTTCAGTTTTACACCGATATTAGCAATTTTCCACCAATATCACCAAATGGGGCCCCAGCAATAGGCTTCACCATATTGTAGCTAAATGGGGGGTCGAACCCTGGCATTCAGCGTGACGAGCGGTCGCTATTGCCGCGAGGCTAACTCACTGTCCTTATGATTCTAAACCGTGCATATGAAGCTTGCTCCGGTACAAACATTCGCCATATGTCTGCAATATTCTTAGAGCGGAGTTAAAGAACAAACATATGGAGGCAATTACTATAAATAGCTTTATGCGGTAACAGAATAAACTTCAAAAAGTATATGGGACACATTATCTAATAAATTATTTTCTTGCATAAGACAGAACTGGTGTTCTCCAAAATCGAAAATATGTATCATTATACCGGAGAAAACAATGTAAAATTCTTCTAACATTGTCTCCACCAGTGCTAGAATTCGTCTTCTGTAACCAGTGCTTGTCGTAAGAGGTGAATAACAGGCTCCCGGTCTTGGCTGACACAAGTAAACGTACTCCATTTGCGCTACCATATTGCTGTGATATTGCTGAGTGAGGCATAAAACGAAATTCACTAACTCACTTAAAGTTGTCTCGGATAAGATAGTCATAAGAATATCTGTGTTGTGCGTGTGCCATAAATCGAGTGATGATTAAAACTCGAAGCTCATTTGAAAAAGGGTCAGAATGTATTCATGGCCATGGTCAAAATTTTGCCTCTCTCTTTAAATGTTCGGCTGTCATCGGGGACTTATAACAGTGCAAGCCTTTTGCAGGCATAATCATGCCAAAACTATACTAACCAACCTTCAACTGTTTCCTAGATTTCTGGAAAGAAGTTTGACATGGATTTCAGTGAACAACACCTCGTGAAAGTAAAAGATCGAAGCGGAAACTCTTTAAAATATCACCTATTCCAAGGGGTGCATTACGCACCCATGTTCAAGATCTCTCTGCTTCAACAAATCAAAGGTTTCAAAATGAGACCCGATGACATATACCTTTGTGGATATCCTCGCACAGGTAAATACAAATCATCAACGACATATATTTGTCATACTGGATGAGGCATTTATCACTGGGTTGCTGAAAATCAGGCGGTGTTTGCGAAAAGTTAAGCATGCAGTGATGAAGTATCAGGATCGAACCCGGGTCTTCGGGGGGACGATCGAACGCTTTAACCACTACGCTATTCCACTTCCTTCTCCAGTAAATATAAGTCATGGCTGCCCTAAGCCGAGATCAGCATTATACTTGCTATAAATAATTAAAGCCCAACAATATTGTGATCGGTTTCATGAGAACTTCATTGCCGATAGATATGTCATGTATATCTTCAATGAAACTTGTCATTCATCCTTCTCAAAGGCACACACTGGACATTCGAAATGACGAGTATGCTTCTTAATGGTAAAGCTGACACCATGCAAAGGTACAAGGACCATTTGGAGTTATCTCCCCCTGACGATCTAGCCAAACTGGCATCCCCGCGCATCATCAACTCTCACGTGAAGATGTCCCGCTCTCCAGATGATGTCACAGCCCTGAAATGCAAGGTCATCCACACCCTGAGAGACCCGAAAGATGTTGTCAGCTCTCTCTACAAGGTCTATTATAACAGACCTCTGACTGCCGGAACATATACTGGCTCATTTGAGGATTTTCTTCACCTTTTCCTGGATGAAACTGGTCAGAAACATTCTACACCCTTCGAACTGAAGCTAGAAAAAAGTTTGATTTCACTGTAGGAAACAAGTATTTTTTGGTTAAATCTTCCTAAAGCGCCATGAACATGTCAGTTTGACACCAAAACAAAGGAAAAGAAAAAGAAAATCAAAGTGTAAATGCTTCCGGTTTATACCAGTCAGTATGTCCACAACAACCTTTCTAGATTTGTAATAAATCAAACAATTCATTCGGTTAGCGCCAATTTTGTTCTTTACATTTTCAGTTCTTCACTATGACATGGAACCAAGAAACACTAGAACACCATGATGGGGAGCATTTAGAGCATTAGCGGCAAAGGGTCCAGGGCCCCGATTCCCAAATCTATCGCTACGACTGTCGTAACTCCTATGTTGTAACACAGACTTGTAGCACAACGATAACTTTTGGAAACAATTCCCAACTGAAATATGAAAACAATTTCTGTTGTTCTCCCTTGGATTGTAGTTCATCCTAGGTAAATATGTTCTGTTATGTTGACCGATTTGTCTCGGTTTGCGTCAAATATCGTTGCTATTTCCGCTTACTCAGAAATGATTTCGGTTTTTTTTTCAGTCGACAGTAATGGGATGTTTGAACACTTGAGAGATGCCGAGAAATATTTCAGTCAACATCCCGAAATTCCGGTTCACTTCCAAATTTATGAAGACACCATCAAGGTAGGAAGTCCTGGTTCACAAAAAGAACTTTTGCCTGCGAATGTACTACTTCTATATATTTGTTTATAGTTGTTTTGTGGAAAGAGACCAAGGATAAAATGATGCACATTTTCATTAATCCTGTTCCATACTGTGTTTAAAAAAACCCGACTGATCAGCACATGTTTACCATCATAGTCACCAAAAATCATTACTTTTAGCACGAAAATTACAACGCACCATATGTTAGTATATTTGTGATTACACTTTCTTAGTACAGCTCAGTACTTTTGCGTTGAGTCGGGGGTTCAAACCCACAGAGTCAGACACCTAATCCCGAGCACCCGAAGTCAGCCTCCTAACATGCACACTCACCACAACTGCCAGAAGAAACTCAACCAAAAATGTACTAGAATCTGTACTATACTGAGAAAGTGTAATCCCAATATGTTACATTTGGTCACTTTCTAAATGGCAATATGTAATCATGTAAATTAATGACTACAATTATGTCAGGCTTTTGCTCATTTGTGAAACTAAAATTATACATGATTATCTCTTCAGTCTGCCCCATGTTGTATTTTTAGAAAAGAAACCCATTGATCAGCATATTCTCAAGAAGAACCATTGTACTACCACCACCGTCTCTCTTAAGTCATTACTCTCCATATGTGAATCACAGGCTACAGTTGGGACATTTGTCAACCTATGTATGATTATATATATACATTTTATACTTAGGATCCCGTACGTGCTGTACAATCTCTGTCTGACTTTCTTGGACTTCGCAGAGATGACCATCTGTGCCGAGCCATTGCAGAGAAGTGCAACTTTTCCACAATGAAAAACGACAAAGAAGACGTCTCAATAAAACTGGATGGTGAAAACTTTCTGTACAGAAAAGGTATTTTCAGGCACTGTTGTGTTCGTCTATGTTCTAGCACAGTTGCCTAACATCACAACACTGCTTAACAGAATTCCTGTAACCATAACAGATTACTTAACAGAGGTTTTGTATTACAGGAACCGTTGGTGACTGGAAGAACTGGTTCAACGAGCAGATGCTGGAGGATTACTACAGAGTGTACGAAGAAAAGATGGCGGGGTCAAGGTTCTATGATACTTATGCACGGAGTAAATACTAGTAAGGACGTTTCGTTTTGACGACGTATTTTGTTACGTTTTCAAACACACCAACGACATTGTCTCTAAACACGTGATCCATCATGCTGCTCAGATGAAAGATGTCATACACATTCTGTAGGAGTACTGACATCTGCCAGAGCCTTCAGTGATGTTGACAGTAGACAACAGACACGGGCATGTGTTCTCTTCTGTCGTTTATGTCTGTTGAAGGTCAGCTGCAGGCTGGTATTGGCAAATAGCTCGTAATCAAGAACTTAAATTATGGTCAGTGAGTCAATTGTTGTGTTCTGAAGAAACTGTTATTCCCTCCAGAAAAAGGACGATTGTCGGAAGAATAACATTTCGTATAACCATGCACTGTACATCTTGAACATGGGCTGTGTCATTTAGGAAATGTTTTTGTTACATGGGACAAGTCATTCTGCTATTTTGATGCCCCAGATCAATCAAGCCTTGAAACTCAGACAGCATTTATACACAAAAAGCTATGTTGGCACAAGTTTATCTGACTCTCCTACTTCTGAAAACGCCACTAAAAGAAGTGGAGGATAGCAGAGTTATGCCCCTTCCTCTATGAACGTGTACGTACCTCTCGGAAGTTCTGGAAACGAAACACTAATGAAGTGGTCATATTTTTGCAGATCTTATTTCTTTTGTAAGGAAAAGTTTGCACTTGTTTCTTTTCAAACCAATCAATGTTGACGGTCTGTAAATATCAAGTCGTTCGCCAGACAATCCAGCGATCAACAGCATGAGCAACGATCTGCAGAGCTGGAGTACGATGACGTGTCAGACGGCTTTGGAAATGACGGCAGTTAAGTTTGCAATCACGAAAGGAACATTTAAACACATCATTGTATGTGTTTAGGTATTTCTACAGTGTATTTCGAATCAACCCGACGCAGAAGTACAAAAGGTGATAATTTATACATTCAAAATGTACTGGGCACATAAGGAAAGCGTGAATACAAAAATGTAAAATCTAAACGTGTCACATTTGTGTAGAGAATAGTGACATGTATTCCGTGACGTCAGTGGTTTCGTCCTTGAGACGTGCAATACGTTGTTGCACGTGCATTCCGGGAAAGAGAAGCAGAGCAAATGAATGCCACACAATACTGTCATTTTGGAAAGCTCAACCCCTGCCCTGCCCACACCAAATCTAGCGTCTGCACAACGTCATAAGGCCATGACTCGCCCTTCGGCGTATCCTACCACAACGTCTTTGTCAAGCTTGCCGAATGTAGTGTCATTCGGTGTCACCAAAGAACTCCTTTGATGATTGTTCAGGGCAACTTAACTGGTGTGGGTTACGATCAGATTCTTCGACCTGTGACAATTCCTTTTCTGCAACGTCATGGCCCCTCGTTAACATTCCAGCAGGACAATGCTCGCCCTCCTACGGCAAGGGTTGGTATGGATTTCTTACAACACCACAACGTTGACTTACTGCCTTGGCCTTTAAATTCACCACTTCACTATTCTCAAGGTTGAGGCATTCACTGTATTATATACTAGCCACATAAAAAAACCTGTGAATTGTCAAAATATTATCCCAGTTGATAAGACCGACAATGTCAAGAGTACATATAAACTTTAATGGGGGAATCATGAGACCATAACAAGTCGGGAGAATTTCAATTGAAAAGTCAATCACAATGACATCACGAGTTTACAAGCGGGACAGGGGTCAAACGACCATACCACAAGCTCAAAAACGGGTATGTCCACCATCGGCATTGAGACGACGCATAGAGCCTATCAAACGTGCAAGGAAGGCTTGTGGGATGTCACGCCAGATTCTTTCAAGGTCTGTTGCAAGGTCATGATCTGGCGGATGAGGAGGACAGCGCAGAAGTTTAGGGGCCGTTCATAATTTATAGCTTGGGGTAGTGGGGTGGGGTGATGATGGCTTTTATTGAGTTCCATGTACAATGTGAATAAATGGAAAACAATTGAAGTCGTACTTTGTATGCCCCTCTGATAAGTGTAAGTTTGCACGCTCCCACGGCCGAAAGCTATGATTACACAGTGCCATTTAGAAAGTTGGCAAATGTAACATGTGCCATATTTGGGATTACACTTTCTTAGGAAAGTACAAACCCCAGTACTTTTCTTTTGGTCGAGCCCCATCCGGGATTCGAACCGCACCCTCAGAGTCAGGCACCTAATCGCCAGCACACAAGGTCATAATGTACTAATAATTAACACACGTTGAGGCGGACAGTAGTTCAACGGTTTAAGAATTCATGACCCATTACAGTTCAGGGTCCCCTTTCTTGCTTGACGTTCTGTCCGCTTCATGCATTAAGACAGTCTAGTCGTTGAAACTTTCGTTCTTCATATCCAGTCCCCGTGTTCTATTCCCCTGACCTCATGTGAACAGTGTCTGAAGCCCTTTTCCGATGTAGCGAATTACTAGATTGTCAATGAGATTCGAATATCAACGTGTTCTGTTGACCTCCCAGTTCCGCTGTGTCGGAATCTGTACCTGTAACTATGCCTGTAATCAGTGAAAATACGAGTTAGAATTGGTCTTCAGAAAATCCTGCTTGTCGTTAGAGGCGACTAACAGGATGGGTGGTCAATCTCGTTGACACATGCCATGGTATCCCAGCTGCGTAGATCGATGTTCATGTGGTTGACCACTGGTTGATCAATAGGGCCGGCTGAGTACCTCAGTGGCAAAAGTGTTCGCTCGATTTCCCGCATGGACACAGTGTGTGATATGCTACCAGATAGTTCTAGGTTACCCCCACCCTCCCATTGTATCAGAACAACATCTCCATCACTATGAGTATGAGATTTAATCATTGGTGGTGGTGGGGTAGCCTAGTGGTTACAGCGTTCGCCCGTCACGCCTAAGGCTCAGGTTCTATTTCCCACATTGGGGACATTAATATGAAGCCAGTTTCTGATGTTCTCCGATGTATGACGTTGCCCGAATATCGTTGACAATGGTGAACAACTTATGAAGCCAGTTTCTGATGTTCTCCGATGTATGACGTTGCCCGAATATCGTTGACAATGGTGAACAACTAAACGTACAACTAGAATACATGTACATTCAGATTTCAAGAATACATATGGACCATATATATGATGAAGTTTTTTTCAAAACTAATTCATGATATTTAATATGTTATTGCGGTCATTCAGATACACGTTGGCGAAAGGTAAGAACTGATTGTGACGGAAGATTTTCTCTGTGAATAATGTAACGTGCAGTTGTGAAACGGACTATAACGTGAACGAAAAGAACGGAAAAGCACACACACACAGACACACACACACGTACATACATTAGACAGACAGACAGAGAGACAGACAGATAGACAGAGACACAGACAGACAGACAGACAGATAGATAGATAGATAGATAGATAGATAGATAGATAGATAGATAGATAGACAGATAGGACGGCCTAACGAGGTATTTTGCCTTCGGTATACCGTAATGCAATAGAAAATGCCGTATTTTCGATTTTCGAAATGTCGTTTTGTTAACCATTTCGTTGAACGTATTAAAAATGTCAAGACGTCGAGCCAGTTTGCCAAATTAGATTTAGGTTTAGCTATGATTCTTGTCAATTTACTGCATTATGATCATATTCCATGTACCGAACACAAGGCCTTGTACCGCCAAACGTATCGTGTCGTTCTATGCGGGTACCGTCCGTTGACAGTGCCACCGCCGTAGTAGTATTTTTTCAATGATACCAATGGGATGTTTGAAAATCTAAGTACCTTAGTGTAGACACATCTGTGTGGAACACATACGTTTAGCTAGCATTATTTAGCATTATGTAATGTTACATTGTATATAACAAGTGTTTATTTTACTTTCACATGACAGCAATCTGATGTTTACAAACCAACGCGATGCTGAAGCAATGACATCCATGTGCACTTTCAGATATACGAGGAAGCCATGAAGGTGTGTTTCAGTTCTGATGCTCATGTTATATTTTGCATGTAACAGAACAATACAAAGAAAAAAATATTTAGACGAACTAATAATACCATTCCTTTTTTGAAAAGATTTTATTCAGCGGACGTCAGAAGAAGGGGTAACAAAAGCGTCATTTCCATGGCTAAAATAGCAATTGAAAGCATTCCCTGTCATCTGCATGTTTGTGAAAATGATGTTTTACCCTGGATACAACGGTCTCTGGTAGGGAGGTGGGTAGCCCAGTGGTTGAAGTGTCCTATCGTCATGCTGGAAGCAGAGTTCGTTTCCACACGTGAAGACCATTATTGGTGTCTGGGTCCACATACTATGTGCCACGGAAATCTCTTTACAAAAACCATAATCCTCCTCCTCTGCCGACGCACTGCGGAATTATTTCCGCAATTAGTCACTCAGTTCGATGCTATGTGAATCGATGCAAGACGATTCGTAAAGGTTCCCTTTCCTGCGCGCTTCGCGTTTCGTTGAAGGTGGTGTAGCATGGTGGTTAAAAGCGTACACTCTTCACGCCGAACACTCAGGTTCGATTCTCCCTAAGGATACAATGTGTGAAGCTTTTTTTCTGGCGTACCCGATGTGTTGTGTTACTAAAGGTGGCGTAATACCATACTCACTCATACACTCAGTTTGCTGTTTAAAGGATATTATAACTCACACATATACAATACAGTCCACAGCTCAAAAGAACATACAAAGCAAACATGAAGATATTTCTTAAAACATCCCCAAACAAACGTTAAGTATGTGTTCATGCAACTTCGGAGAAGTCCAAGCCTCAAGGTATTCATCAAAAAGTTGAGAGGTTGAAAAGCTGAGAGGTTTTATTTTCTTTCTCGATACATTTCATCGTCTCGAATATCGATTGATACTTTAAAGAAAGCTAAATGTCGCCAAGATAACAATAGGAAGGAACAGGGCGCACAAATCACGAAAAATCAGTTCACACTCCAATGCAACTGCATATGTTGCATAAAAACACTGACATGCGAAATATACGTATATATTTATAGGTTGATAGTCAGATTATAATGTTGCATGCATATAGGGTATTAAACGCATTTGTCTGGGGTAAAATAATTACATACATACAGAGCGGTATCTTTGCAAGTATCAACACATGGGCAATACACAAATCTTACCTGTTTGACATGAACATGAAAGTAACACGATGGTATTACGCGTTTAACGCCCACTCGAAGTAAACACAGTTTCCTCCTTTGATATACTCTTCACAAAAAGTAGGGGAACTTGAACTTGCACTTTGGATAGGAAGTGTTAGTGTTAACAAACTTTTCAAAGACTGACATCTTTTGAAACGAACCACCATTTCTCTTTATCACCATCCCTAAACACAACGCATGGAACGCACGCGAACAACGAAGTGTGGGTGCCATTCGTGCTTTTAACGGTTTTCAAGAAGGTCGACAAATCACCGAGACCATTTATTTTTACAATCAAACAGTTGTTAGTTAGCGTCTCTTGATTCCTTGGGGGTTGAAAATGAAAATCATACGCATGGAAATTTCACGTCCTAAAGTAAAGCGCGTTTACTACACAAACAGCTGTTGTCACAATACAACTGGATATCATATTAATATTTGTTGACTCCGATAGTCAACCCACGTTTTCAATCATAAATTCAAAATGAACTTCCCATACTTCCTTCGAAGCGTATATAACGTTTATAAGGGTTAAGACAGATTAATACAGTAACGATAAATAAAAAAGTTCCAGTGTACGTGTTTCGTAATGGTTAAAAAATCAGACGTCCTCCTTCAGAATAACATACAAACGTTTAAACAGCCATCGGGGTAGAACCCGAATATATGTCATATGACCACAGTATATTTGAGGATTAGTATTATAATTAATAGTAATGTTTGAACAGTCATCGAGGTACAACCACGTTCATATTTCACAGGGATCACAGGAAGATGTGTGGATTAGGGATTATATTTTAAAGTGGGATGACCCACTGGAGCGCTGGAGGTAAGCATGTCTTCCCCGAAACCTGGCGGTCCATTGTTAGTCCCCTCCTCTATCTGTTAAAATATGACAAATGTTTCAATTCAAAATGAACATGACATGAATTTGAGATTTATGAACATATCATCTCTTTGCAGTCACTGAGTATAGCTTATCCAACAGGAAGTCCAGGGAAGTGTTTGTCAGCATCTTATCTAATCAGGCCTGGGGGTCGATTGTTGGTCGACGGTCCTGGAACCCCGAAGTCTCGACATGCTGCGCTTAATATCAGCCTACTCGACTCTGTGTCTAAAACACCAGGCAACTTTATTGTCACTATATTTCTCATATTTATTTGAAATGTGTCTGAGGCAGTCGGCCATGACAAAGATAAGGGGGGCGAGGGATAGTTTAGTGGTTTAACTGTTTGATCGTCACGCTAAAACCCGGGTTTGATTCGCCACATGGAGACAAACTGTGAAGCCCATTTCTGGTGTCCCTCGCCATGATAGTGCTGGAATTTTGCTAGAAGCGGCGTAAATCTATAATCATTCACTCACCCGCGACAAAGATAAAGAGCCAGTGTTATGGGATGTCGTGGTAGAGTACTCACGAGATTATCTACCGGAAATTTCTTTTCCATTGTGTTCCCTCTGTCCAGGATACTCCTGGGTGCGACTGAAACACAATGCCAGGCGCTTAATATATATCAGGATGAACAGAAACATTACATGGCAGAATTAGACCCAGAATAATAAGAATAGTAGGCGCATAAAAAGGTTAATAAACATTTATCACGTTCCGTGGACATTTCGTGAACTACATGAACGGCGTTACCTTTGACAAATGTTTTAACACATTATATAGGACAGTTGAGAATAGTGATACCAAAGGACATTACTTACACAACTAACGACTGTCGAGGAATGACAGAGTTATATCAGTTACATTATACATATAACGAGGGAAAGGTAGTCTCTCATTTCTTGTCCAGAGTTGTTATTGCATTTATGACCATTACCAGTTTTCTAACAAAATGCTAAAATGAAAACAACATTCTCTGTAAAGAAATCCGCGGTGTGGAGAAGCCCCATATTGCTACGCGTTGATTGGCTGTTACACTGTCTAAAATAACCAGCAGAAGCATCAGTCAACGCAAATGGGATACCATGACATGTATCAATCAAATCAGTGAGACTACACTTGCAATTGTATATGTCGATATGCGTGACAATGGAAAATCTGTAAAACACATTTATACGCATGTATACTAAAACCATAATAAACTGAATGTTGTATTGTGCCGTATTACTAAACATATGTTCCAAGTGATTGTATGAGGTACTATGTTATCATACCTTTCTTTTGTTTCGACATCTTATCAGCTACCGTAGCAGCCGGTGCCCTGAAATTTACATTGATTTCACGTTATCCTTTACGACTGCCAACCAGGGAGACGTCAGTAATGTCTGTGTGTGTGTGTGTGTGTGTGTGTGTGTGTGTGTGTGTGTGTGTGTGTGTGTGTGTGTGTGTGTGTGTGTGTGTTTTAGTGTGTTTTAGTGTGTGTGTGTGTGTATATATATATACATATATATATATAAACACTAAGTATATATATATATATATATATATATATATATATATATATATATATATATGTATATATGTATGTATATATGTATGTATATATGTATGTATGTATGTATGTATGTATGTATGTATGTATGTATGTATGTATGTATGTATGTATGTATGTGTATATATATATATGTATGTATGTATGTATGTATGTATGTATGTATGTATGTATGTATGTATGTATGTATGTATGTATATATATATATCTATATATATATATCTATATATATGTGTGTGTGTGTGTGTGTGTGTGTGTGTGTTTGTTTCTGTGTGCTTCTTCTTTCGTTATATACTCCGTCTCACCCTTGCAAGCTACATTATTCGCAGAGGAAATCTTTCGTCAAGTGCGTGTTATTTTCACCGAATATGTTGGCATACGAGTATCGCCATTGAGTACATTCTCATATCGGCCTAATACCATTTAACCAGTTGGCTCTAATAGTTGATTTTACTTTAAAAACAAGTACTGCATATTTGTGCCCTAAATCACCAGATAATATATTCCAGCAATATTCCAGCAATACCATGAGGACACCAGAATGGGCTTCAAACATAGTACCCGTGTTTGGAATCGAACCACTAGGCTACATCACCTTTGGCATCTCATGTTTGCCACAATCACTCCCACGAGCCCCACTCCCAGCATGCCACAGATGGTCCTGGTGGCCCACAACTCCAAAACCTGACCACGTGGTGGGCTACAAGTTGTCCCATTGGTCGACGACTCTGTGGCCTCTTCCAGTGTAGTTGTCAGGATAGTTGTGGTTGTTGCTGGGAACAAAGAGTATTTCAGCCATTCACACAGGATTGCCAGAGCTAATCATCATTCTTGCAATTTGCATTCAAAGCTTGGGGAACTATGACGTCAGAAGTGGTACAGTTACTTCCCCTGGTACCCATTTTACCATTCTTACTTGTGATATGCACTCACTTTTATATCATTTTACCGAGCTTCATTTCTGTATTACTAATCTCAAAACAATTAGTGGTATGTTGATTCCCATTTCGTCTAACGCTCTCAGATTCCAAGGAATGGTAACATAAAAGATTCCAGTTCCAATCTTAATATGTCTTACGTTTTGCCGATGTCACTCTAAATTGTACCTCACTCCCTCTTGGCTTTGGGAAAGATTTTGACCAGTTATCAGAGGATACCCACATGAATGCTCGTGTACCACATACTTGTTTGACATATATATTTACTGACCGTTAATGCTCTCATAAATTTAGTCGAACATCTGATCTTGCTAATGAATATGTAACCTTGCTTGCTCTGTCATAGCTTCATTAACAAGGTGACATGTCGTGACAAACTGAAATATTGTTTCATTTTTGCTTCCTACCACACATTACAGCTTTTTCAGCTCGATCTGGTTAAGTGAATACTAGTGCATTGCTTGACTGTATCACAACTGGTGTAGTTATTATTGTGAAGGGGTGCACCTTTCTCAGGTGATTGTCAACGTGTATGAACCAACCGCCCAGAGACGGGGGTTAATTTGTACGTGCAATATCAGGATTCACATAAATTAAAAAACAAAACATGATTTTTCTCACTGGTCGATGATGTAGTTGTTGATACCGTTGGTCTGTCACAGTCGGTGAAGAGGAGGTAGACAACGGCGTAGTCTGTAAGCTCTGGAGACCCCCTGTCCGTGACCTTCACCACCAATATATCGGAAGTGACGTACTTCATGCCGAGTTCCGCAGGAGTGTATATCAATATGATCCCACCGCTGGTGAGGTTGACGTACACGTAAGGGCTACTGCCGTTGATACTGTAATAGAGGTTCGTATTATCGATGTCGGTAGCGACGACGGAGGACACAAGGTCCCCGTTGAAGCTGTAGCATGTTACCTGGATAGTGTACAGAGATTTGGTGAAGATGGGTGGATTGTCGTTGAAGTTGGTCAGATAGATCCGCTGGACTCCCAATGTGTAGTTACGGAGTAAGGAGGAGTCTTCGGCACGGATTGTGATGTCGTAATAGAGACTGCCGTTTGTGGCGATATCGGCGTCGACGTTTCTCGCTGTCGATAGAACTCCAGTGACGCCATCGATCGTGAACTTGTCCATGGAATCTGTTCCGGCATCTAGGACAGAAGTAACTGAAGGGTGAGTGAGGGAGTGACTACCTTACAAACAAACAGCGCCATTTACATACGGAATGCGTGAGTGAGTTTAAGTTTACGCCGCAGTGAACAATTTTCCAGCTATAAGGCGGCTGCCTGTTAATAATCGAATCTGGACCGTACAAGCCAGTGATCAACAGCATGAGTATTGACCTACGCAACTGGAAACCGATGATATGGGTCCATCCAGTCAGTCAGTTTGATCACCCGATCCCGTTAGTCACCTCTCTCAACAAGCGTGGGTTACTGACTGAATGAGTGAGTATGATTTTACGGCGCTTCAGAAATGCTCAAGCAATGTCATGGCGTGGATCACCAGAAATGGGCTTCACACACTGTACCCATGTGGGGAATCGGGACCGGGTCTTCTTCGTGACGCTTTAACCACTCAGCTACCCCACCGTCCTCATGGGTTACTGAAGATCACGGGTTATTGAAGATCATGGGTTACTGAAGATCAATGCTAACCCGGATCCTCAGGTGTCAGGAACGTACCGTAACTACCTTGACTTGTATATCATGCGAAATGTCATTGCACATGTTTCCGTCCTGTTTCATGTAAAAGTACCATTTTTTCATCAGTTTCCCACACTACGTATGCTATCATATTAGATAGATATATTTACATCATTTCATTAGTTCGCTATGTTTCACTTTGAGCAAAAAGATGAATATGAAAAGACTACTTTCACATCACGGCCGATGACTTACAAAACATATTCTAAAATAAATAAATCCAACTACATAAAGATAATGGGTGGTACGGATCACGAGAGCCAGTTCTAAACATGTAGAAACCAGCTAGTTTTACAGCTTGTTCAGAGTGAAGCGTTTCTCATAAGCAGTAAAAGGTAATGTTAATTCCCGGGTGAAAATGAATTCAGAAGAGTTACTGATATGGAAACTTTGCTTTTTCTGGGTTTGTCAGTATATTCCATATCACAATCCTCATAAATACGTTCATCATGAATAATGTAACACATGTACTGAAGACCCGACCTGATTATTTGCAAGGTATGTCGAGATCGGGTGCATTCTGTATGTAGAGAAACCCCGTTAACATCTCGTAGACACGCTTTTAATATTTAGATTTCAATTAAAAATTGCAGGTTGAAACCGTGAGTATTTTGGGGAGTACACAACATCATACCCACCACGTCAAAATACACTCGACATCGTGATGAGCCATTCCTTTCTCCACACTTCTGCCACCCAAACCAAAGTCCAGTATGTTTAACATACAACAGTATCCATGTACAACCTATCTCTGTTCATATCAGCTTCGTACTAACTAGGCACTATACTTACACGCAAAGAAAAAAAATCTTGACTGAGATTGCCTTTTAATTGTGTTTCAGTAGGTAAGTTATATGTTCTCTCGGGGGTAATTAATGTATTGACTCTTGGTATATGCATTGTTTTGGCTCTTTGAATCCAAGACAATCTTTCCTTGATGGATAAAAGAGTTTAACCCTAACACCCTGGTATCATCCAACAAAATTGCACATACTCACCAGATACTGCAGTATATATCCTACATCAGACCCTAGCACCCTGTTACCATCCAACAAAATTGCACATACTCACCAGATACAGCAGTATATATCCTACAGCGGGTCCTAACACTCTGGTACCATCCAACAAAATTGCACATACTCACCAGATACTGCAGTATATATCCCACAGCGGGTCCTAACACCCTGGTACACTCCAACAAAATTGCACATACTCACCAGATACAGCAGTATATATCCTACAGCGGGTCCTAACACTCTGGTACCATCCAACAAAATTGCACATACTCACCAGATACTGCAGTATATATCCCACAGCGGGTCCTAACACTCTGGTACCATCCAACAAAATTGCACATACTTACCAGATACTGCAGTATATATCCCACAGCGGGCCCCAACACTCTGGCACCATCTAACAGAATTGCACATACTTGCAGATGCAGCAGTATATATCCTATATCAGACCCTAACACACTAGTACCATCCAACGAAATTGCACATACCCACCAGATACAGTAGTATATATCCAATATCAGACCCTAAGAGACCCAACAGAATTGCACATACTCACCAGACACAGCAGCATATATCCAATATCGGACCAGACCATCTGGCCCCCTGTCCTGGTCAGAGGCAGCGAATGTTGCCACAGTTGTGCCAGGCCTGACGTCCTCGGACAAGGACAGGACTGGGAACTGACCAGTGTTGTCGTCAAGGGAGGGAGAAGTCCAGATCGGTGCAAACTCGTTCCGTGGAGCAATCTGCCAAAGACGAAAAATGGCATGCAATGGAAACTGCCTGTTAAACCTGTCACGACAAGCATAAACTGGGAAACTCCGCTGGTTGATACAACTAAGAAACGTCAAAACCACACAGGGTCATGCCTAAACAATACCATTAATGTATTAACTGTTGATATATGCATTGCACTGACTGTTGTAATGCAAGACAATCTTTTTCTTGATGCAGTTTAATGCAGTTTAACGGAAATCAGTCAACTCAAATGAAACCTAATTTCTGAAATTGTTACGAGTGTGTATTTTCTGTATGTTTTGCTTTTAATTAAGTAATAATTATTATTGGGTCACAACGTTTAGTGTTTTGAATAATAATTATGATGGGACGCATTCACATTACTGGAGTATACATCATCAATCGCTGCCAACGCTTTATCTTCATAGTTGCCTGACCGCTCGCTATGTTACATTCTGCGCAACTTTCTCCCTCGCACTATGACTTTGGTGATTTTGCTGTATTATGTTTTGTGGCCCATTGCCTTAGATTTTACATCATTTGTATTGTATTTGAAATCGGTTTTGTGAAACTGACTTGTGACTTTGTACAACTTGCTCTCTTTGCTAAATAATACAAAATTTGTCTTTGTTCTCTTTTCCTGGTTCACAGGGGGTTTCTTACATCGTTTGTCACGGCAATTTCTTATCCGTAACAATTGCTACTATTGAACATGCTTAACATGACTGAACTGATACTGCTGGTTATGCCCGCTGGGGGCGTTGGGGTAGCCTAGTTGTTAGAGCGTTCGATCGTCACGCCGAAAATCCGGGTTCAGTTCCCTTCATGGAATAAACACACAACAAAGAAACGGCATCATGTTCTGATCTAGAGTGGTCATATCAACAGTCTAAATCTTAAAATACTAAACTGGACTTCCTTGCTACGGGCTGAATGAACGAATATACCGGAGTGAGGAGTTCAGTATTATGCCGGTTTTTTTATTTATTTATTTTATTTTTGTTACTATTTTTATTTGTTTTTGCAATATTCCAATACATCACTGTAAACCAGAAATGGGTCTAAACATATCGACGTGGCCTGGGGAATCAAATCCGGGTCATGAGCAGCGAACGCTTAAACCACTCGACTACCCTACTACCGTCGATGTACAGCAATACCAGCAATATTACAGCAATGTCAGTCCGGGGGGCTCCAGAAAAGAATCTGCTTATATTGTACCCATGTATGGAATAGAACCAGGACCTTTAGAGTGACGATCGAATGCTTTAACCACACGGTTACCCTGCCGCCCCATGTAATCGAAGAGTATTGATATATAACAAGACAATCAATCACACAAACCCTTTTACAATTGTATTTAACATCGACTTCAACTTAATTCCCACACAGCAAGTCGCTAGTCTACTCACCATTACCACCAGTATGACGTATGCAGTTCTCCTAGCCTCATTCAGAGAGTTGTCTGACACGGCGAGTGTGAGGGAGTAGGTGGGGACGTCACGAGTTAGCGTCTCGTAGTCGACGGAACCCATAGTTACTTGGTTGTCACTGACATTGAACAGATTATCTGTGTCACCATCCTTAATGGAAAGAGTTATCTCCCCATTACTTCCGGTATCAACATCCGAGCACTCGTGTATGAAGATAGATGAGACTGGAAAAAAATCAACAAGTATCTGATAAATGTCGACACAGGAATTACGAATAGACCATCCTTATTGGTTGGCGGAAATGGTGGATAAAGTAAGTGGTGACATATCGCTAGTGTTGACGCGCAGATATTATTGTCGGGGTATGAAACACCGATTCATAAGAAAATCTCCAATATTATGAATAACACGATGTTTCGGAGGGAATGCTTGCTCCTTCTTGACATCCGCATAAGGTCAGGACATTGAAGACAAGAAGGTAAGTTGGCGGTCATTTAAACGTTTTGCTGACACTAACCAACACAAAATCCACTCAGTACGTAAAAGTATTCGCAAAAGTTAAGCTATTAAAGTATGCAAAATTCTGTTCATTCACATACGGAATCCAAACCAAACCATCACCTAATGTACGAGTACGACATCACAGGGATATGCTAATTATACCAGATGTTCTTCAGAAGGCGTTGGCAGCGTTCTCCATCCGTGGTATTGGTCACAGAAAACAGAAAATTTAGGTACTTCGTTACCATTGTTTGGGACAAGTCAAGAACCCTTTTTCGGATTGATATAGAGACTGACATATAACTTTGGTGTGAGGAAGCTTTCAAGGCGACTTGTTTGTAAACACTATCCAATTCTTACTTCAGCGTTCGTATCTGCATGTTTCTCTCAAACATTTCAGTCGATTATGGGCATCGGTTTCAGAATAATCATTAGTGACTTCCTGGCAGTGAGATTACAGTCATCACAAAATGTCTTGAATTCGAATTCTGCAAGTAAATATTTCCATTTCAAAAGGTACACAAATTAATGTCCTGATTGGAAACTGACGAGATTTAAGAATCAAATATTTAGAGATCATTTTCAGCAATTATATTTGCAAAAATGACACAATATTATATCGAGATGGGGGATTTGATTGCGTGCTGTATCTTGAATTTTACATAGACATTATTTAGGTGAGTGGAAGGTACATTGCTATCCCCCCGACATCCAGGGAGTTGCTTAAAGCCGACTGATTGCGATGTACACAATCATTACTGACAAAATGTTGAAAGCGTATAATACGTAAAGTTGATCATTCGTTCATGTCGTGTTTGGTTTTATTTCCATTGTATAAAAAATGGTTAAAATTCCTGATCTAACCCAACCAGGGACGGTAGGCTAGCCGACTGGTTCAAGGGATCGCTCGTCACATCCAAATTCCGGTTCGATTCCTCAAAAGGGTTTAATGTGCCGTGCCTATATTTCGTATCCGCGGCCGTGACGTTGCTAAAGGTGGGGTAAATGTAAACTCACTCACTCATTCGACAGGACCAAGTCACCTAATACAAGGGAGATTTTTCAATACAAGTGCTCAATATATAGCAACAAAACAATCTGGACATCAGACGCTTCTCCCTTAAGTGTAGATATATCAGAAAATAAACACTCCAACTTCAGACCTACTATTACCTCAGTTGACCTTTAGCTATAATTTGTAAATTCTAAAATATCGAGGTATATCAGAAAGTATACGGTACTTCAGACCTACTTCTGCGACCGTCGACCTTCAGAGATATTATGTGATAGTTTAATCGACTGTAGAGTACAATACTTACTGTGTCGCAATACGAACATAAAATGGATGGAGCGAAGAGTAAAGAGGGGAAATTCACAGAAAGTAAAGACGAAAATCACCGTCTCTCTATTATGTTGATGAATAATTTAATGTACAAGTCTACAGTTACAGTTACGTCAGATAACTTGGCATTTATAAGTCGGTGCGATGACCAACAGGGAGAGTCCTAGCGATGTGCAACTTCTTTAGCCCATTTATGCCTATCGTCCCTTTCTAGAGACGGGTACTTCCAAAAAGCATTTCTCTTGTACCGATGAAGATATAACTTTCAATATAGACGTGAACAGAGCTGGATGAATTGTTTAGTGATTGAACTATTCACATTACCTGTAGGGTTTACATTGTTTAAACATGGCAAGGTAGAGCCGGATCCCCTGCCAATTCAACCAAGTGTAAGGTACGGTGACGTTTCATATTTTAACTATCTATGTCCTTCAGAATGTGTTTATGTGGGTGGGATGGTGCCTTTATTTGTGACACGATGTGTAATATCAAACCTCAACATTTCATGGTCATTCTTGATCTCTTAAAACTTTTCTGATGAACTAAACATCATACTTAATGAATGTATCCTTAAGTCTCCCGCTGGGGAAGATTATAATGAAATGGTTTCTATTCATGACCTACATGAAGGTCTTGAACATGCTACAGATACTGCTGCAGGACCTGATAACATTTAACATCAACTCCTAAATCACTTACAGAAAAAACCCTTGTGAATATTTTGATAGCATTTGGACGTCAGTGGAATTTCCTTCTTCATGGCGAGATGCTGTCATTGTTCCAATTCCTTAACCTGGACGTCACCATATCGATCCTTCAAATTATCAAACAATTTTACCAACCAGCTGTGTCTGCAAAATCATGGCTCGTATGACCAATAACTGATTGGTTTGGAAACCAATTATCTACTTACTGCCATATAATATGGTTTATCTAAGAAACAGAAAAAACGATTTACCAGATTTCGTATGACATACCCAGGAATACTTACCCTAGGCCCTTCATTTCTCCCAGATGTGTGTATGAATGCACCTACCTAACACTGTCAAATACCCCTGTGTCCATGGTTTTCATATGTGAGGATCATCTTTGTGCTTAGGGATACATTCATGACATGTTCCGATTTCAATTTGTTAGTATACATTGTTCCATATGAAAGCCAGTTTCGTTTCATTCCATGACTGAAAGCTTTCAAATGATAAGAGTCAAAATTACAGTTTAAGAAGTTGATTTCCCCACCTAAGCCTAGTAAATTACACGATTTAAGTTCTCTAATTTGCGTATTGTCCCATTTATGAAACACATTTTTGCAGTGTAAAAAAGTATGGGCAAATTGATTTACTGGTAAAATGGTACCTCTTTCCTTCCATTGCTTTCCAGTAGAAACCAGCTCACAAATGTTGATGAAAATCCGAGACCCTATGCATAAATGAGTTAATATAATACGAGCGACGTTTCGATGTAGGTTCCAACACCCTTATCAAGCAAGTGATCATTTGCTTGATAATGGTGTTAGAAGATCACTTGCTTGATAACGATGTTAGAAGATCACTTGCTTGATAACGATGTTAGAAGATCACTTGCTTGATAACGATGTTAGAATCTACACCGAAACGTCGCTCGTATCATACTAAACATCAAACTCTTATTATATAACATCAAACTCTTATTATATAACATCAAACTCTTATTATATAACATCAAACTCTTATTATATAACATAAAACTCTCCTTGTTGATCGACAATTACGGCCTTGGCCGAATACGTGTTTGCTAGTGAAGGGTGAACGGCCTACTACCACACGCAGTCTTTGCTGCGACCGTGCTACCGTATTAAGTAGCAATGTTGTAGACGGTGGGATAGCCTTGTGGTTAAAGCGTTCGCTCGTCATGCCAAAGACCTGGTTTCGATTCCGAACTTTGGTGCAATGTTTGAAGTCCATATATTGGTGGACGTTTGCTAAAAGCGGCGTAAAACCACACACTCACGTGTATCAATATGGCGATGACAAGGACTATTCGATCTGTCAATGTGAAATAAATATATCGATAATTTAATTCCTTGATCATAAGCTGAAACTCTAAGACATCTATGATCAAGAGACTTTCCAAACTAAATTCTGTTATTGTGATATTATTATGTCCATCCGAAAATCCGAGACCCTATGCATAAATGAGTTAATATAATACGAGCGACGTTTCGATGTAGGTTCCAACACCCTTATCAAGCAAGTGATCATTTGCTTGATAATGGTGTTAGAAGATCACTTGCTTGATAACGATGTTAGAAGATCACTTGCTTGATAACGATGTTAGAAGATCACTTGCTTGATAACGATGTTAGAATCTACACCGAAACGTCAATCGTATCATACTAAACATCAAACTCTTATTATATAACATCAAACTCTTATTATATAACATCAAACTCTTATTATATAACATCAAACTCTTATTATATAACATCAAACTCTTATTATATAACATAAAACTCTCCTTGTTGATCGACAATTACGGCCTTGGCCGAATACGTGTTTGCTAGTGAAGGGTGAACGGCCTACTACCACACGCAGTCTTTGCTGCGACCGTGCTACCGTATTAAGTAGCAATGTTGTAGACGGTGGGATAGCCTTGTGGTTAAAGCGTTCGCTCGTCATGCCAAAGACCCGGTTTCGATTCCGAACTTTGGTGCAATGTTTGAAGTCCATATATTGGTGGACGTTTGCTAAAAGCGGCGTAAAACCACACACTCACGTGTATCAATATGGCGATGACAAGGACTATTCGATCTGTCAATGTGAAATAAATATATCGATAATTTAATTCCTTGATCATAAGCTGAAACTCTAAGACATCTATGATCAAGAGACTTTCCAAACTAAATTCTGTTATTGTGATATTATTATGTCCATTAACATTTTAGTGAGTTTAGTTTTACGCCGCTGTTAGCAATATTCCAGCAATATCACCGGTGACCTCAACAATGGGCTCCGCACAATGTACCCAAATGTTCTACAGATAGTAACGTAGAACATTTTGTTTTAATACTGTTCTTACCAGTGACGGTCAGGTTAGAACTCTAATCTTCAGTAACGGATGCTTGTCGTAAGAGGAGATCAACAGGATCGGGTGGTCAGGCTCATTGACTTGGATGACACATGTCACGGAACCCCAGTTGCGTGGCCACGTTGCTGAGATATTGATGAGTGCGGCGTAAAACGAAATTCACTTACTCACTCATTGACAGTTTGTTTCACATAAGATGTGAAATGTTTTTAAGACAACTACAGTGATAGGAATATCTGTGTTGTGCATGTGTCATAATTCAATAAATTCAATTTAACTGATGTAGATGTATAGATGTAGGTCATACTACAGTAAGGGTACATATATGTAGGTCATATCACCATTAGGTTACATAGATGTAGGTTATATTACTATAAGTTTGAATGATCATTTGAATGATCAAATGATGTGGTCAAAACGTTACCTCTCTCTTTAAATGTTTATCAGTCAGAGCGGACTTTGCAGGCATGCCAAAACTATACTAACCAACCTGCAACTGTTTCCTAGATCTCCGGAAAGAAGGTTGAAGTGGATTTCAGCGAACAGCGCCTCGTTACAGTAACAGATCGAAGCGGAAACTCTTTAAGATATCACCTATTCCAAGGGGTACATTACGCACCTTTGTTCAAGGTCTCTCTACTTCAGCAAGTCAAAGGTTTCAAAATGAGACCCGATGACATATACCTTTGTGGATATCCTCGCACAGGTACGTTACCTTCAGACCATCGATCAACGACAGACATTTGTCAATCTGGATGACGATGATTTGTCCGGATCATTGAAAAGCAGCCATGACATGCGGTGTTTGCGAAAGGGTAAGCAGACGCTGAGATAGCATCAGATGAACCAGGGTCCTCGGTGTGACGGGCGAACGCTTTAACCACTACGCTAACACACTGGCCTCGTCAGGATATGTTACCTCACACCTACACCGGCATTATACGTGTTATGAACAATTAAATCCGAACAATCCTGTGATCACTTTCATGAGCAATGATAGAATGTCAAACTGTCAATCAAATGACTAACCATGGCTTTTTAGTCCATTAAGTGTGTGAGTTTAGCTTGTAGTAACATTTTGCATGACTACAGAAATGGGCTTCACATTTCTTTGATTTAGTATCTAAAAGTAAAGTTAACAATGTCATCGAATCTTTAACCAGAAATAACTTGTAACATTCTTCAACTGTAACGCTTAATAAGCAATTCGACAACAAATGTTATTTTACTCAATTTCACGCTGCCGATGGAGCAGTCAGTTCTTGACCTTCACAGAAGTGATAGATGTCAACTGTTGCTGATAGATATGTCATGTACATCTTCAGTGGCATGTCTTACTTCTTAAAGGCACACACTGGACATTCGAAATGACGAGTATGCTTCTTAATGATAAAGCTGAAACCGTTCAAAGCAATCACTTTGAGTTATGTACCCCTGACGAATTGGCCAAGCTGCAATCCCCGCGCATCATCCACTCTCACATGAGATGTCCCACTCTCCAGATGATATCACAGCCCTGAAGTGCAAGGTCATCCATACTCTGAGAGACCCGAAAGATGTTGTCAGCTCTCTGTACAAGTCCTATTATTACAGGCCTCTGACTGCCGGAACATATACTGGCTCCTTTGAGGATTTTCTTCAACTTTTCCTGGATGAAACTGGTCAGAACATTCTTCACACTTCGAAATGAAGCTTGATGAAAGATTTATTCCGCGCAAGGAAACACACTCGTTTGTCATGTAATCCCAAAGTGCAATGTACATGTTATTGTGATGCAACAAAATGGGAAAAAAACAAAACATCTAAGTACTAATGCTTCTTGTTTATACCAGTCAGTACTGAACGGAAAATATGTCTACAACAATATTTCTGAAGTTTTAATAATGCATTTAGTTAGTTGGGTTTTTTTTCATTTTTCTCAATTATCAGTTCTTCACTAGGACATCTTTGAGTAAGCTTTGCTAAGAAACAGTACATACTTTGATTTGGAGTAATTAAAACATTCGTTTGTAGCGGCAAGTTCCAGGGCCCCGTTTCCCAAAACTATCGTAGCGCTAGGGTTTGTTGTACCACTAATGCTGCATCTACTTGCACAAAGTGGTCCTAGCGTTTAACTGTCTTAAGCCTAAGTTTGGGAGTTACAACCATCGTAGTGCAAGTGAGTCATGTAACACACTTTGTGCAAGGGATTCATGTAGCACACTTTGTGCAAGGGATTCATGTAGCACACTTTGTGCAAGGGATTAGCACACTTTGTGTAAGGGATTCATGTAGTACACTTTGTGCAAGGGAGTCATGTAGCACACTTTGTGCAAGGGAGTCATGTAGCACACTTTGTGCAAGTGTGTCATGTAGCACACTTTGTGCAGTCGTAACGCTACGATAGATTTGTGTAACAGGGCCCAGGTTCCATTTCCCCTCGAAAAAATTCCCATATGATGTCAAAGATGTTCGCGCTTTGATTGTAGTTTAACCCAGGCTAATCGATCTTGTTATTTTCGCTTACTGAGAAATGATTTGGGCTTTTTCCAGTCGACAGTAATGGCACAATTGATCACTTGAAAGATGCTGAGAAATATGTCAGTCAACATCCCGAAACTCCATTTCACTTCCAAATTTATGAAGACGCCATCAAGGTACGAAAAGATCTCCTGACTGCAACCATCCTACTACAATCATATATGTGGACTGAGACCAGGGATAAAATGGTGCACTTTGTCATTAATGTAGTTTATGTTCTCCATGTTCTCTTTAAATTGAAATAAAAAAAATATTTAAAAAGGCTTGGGTTGGACACCATCCAAGATTCAAACCCACTCCCTTAGAACCTATTGGCCAGCACACAAAGTCAGCTGGTAACTCACTCAGCCAATTAACGCCACTTCCGAATAAGACTCTACCCCAAAAGTACTAGAATCTGTACTATACTGAGAAAGTGTAATCTGGCCACTTTCTACATGGCACTGAGTGATTATGTAAATTACAGAGTCTGATTAGGGTATGCTTTTCCACACTGATGAACCTTTGTATAATTTTCCTTTTGATTTTCAAAAAAGCCCTCCAAAAAACAAAACAAAACATTGATTAGCTCTGATTTTACCATCACCGTCACTCAGAGATCATTACTCTCCAATTGGACATCACGTGATTTCGCACATTGTAAACCTATGTATGATTTCATTTCTTTTTTCACAAAGGATCCCGTAGGTTCTGTACAATCTCTGTCTGACTTTCTTGGACTACGCAGAGATGACGATCTGTGCCGTGCCATTGCAGAGAAGTGCAACTTTTCCACAATGAAAAGCGACAAGGAAAACATCTCAATGAAACTGGATAGTGAAAACTTTCTGTACAGAAAAGGTATTTTTCAGGCACCGTTGGTGACTGTAAGAACTGGTTCAGCGACCAGATGTTGGAAGATTACTACAAAGTGTACGAAGAAAAGATGGCGCGGTCAAGATTCTATGATACGTATGCAAGGAGTAAATACTAGTCCTTTGGACATTTTCAAATACACCAGAGACAATGTTTATAAACAGTCAGTATGCACATATATTGCATAAGAACACGTGATCCACTCATATAACCCACATACACATTCTGTAGGAGTACTTACAATTGGCAGAGTCTTCAGTGATGTTGACATTATACAGCTGGCGGGGACATGTAGGCGGGTTGTCGTTTATGTCTGTTAGCATGAAGGTCAAGGTTGTAGAAGCTGTGTGACCTACGGCGTCGGTGACGTTGAAGGTGAGCTGCAGGCTGGTATTGCCAATCCTCTCATAATCAAGAACTTGAATCATTGTCAGTGAGCCAGTTGTTGTGTTGATACTGAAGAAACTGTTATTCCCTTCAGAAAAAAAGTTTGTCGGAAGAATAACATTTCGCATAACCATGCACTGTACATCTTGAACATGGGTTGTGCCATTTAGGAAATGTTTTACTTACATGGAGCAAGTTATTCTGCTATTTTGATGCCCCAGATCAATCAAGCCTTGAAACCAGTCACCATTTATACACAAAAAGCTATTTTGGCATAAGTGTAAAATTCGAAGTTTTCTTTGAACAATAATTTGAGACTATGTGACACTGAACACGTGTCTGACAACGCTAGAAGAATCTGTATCTAAACTTCGGATCATCTAAATAACGAAGTTGTCAAGCCGCAGAGTTTGTCCTTACCTGACTCTCCTACTTCTGAAAGCGCCACTAAAAGAAGTTAGGCGTAGCAGAAGTAAGCCCCGTTTTCCATGAGCGTTTAGAAACCTCTCAGAAGCACTTTTCGAAATAACCACTAGCCCGGTAGCGCGATGCTAGGTAAAACTTCCCAGGCTAGTAAAGATGGAGTGACGGTAGCCAGGTTTGCTTGCGTGAATTTTCAATCTGTGAAAACTTCTCTTCATAGCCTTTTTTCATTAAAAATTTCCTAATTATTTAAGTATTTTTGTATCCTTATTTATTTTGACTAGCACATTTCATTTGGGGGTAGTCACTTTTAAAACTTCCTAGCCCGGTCTGCTAGTGATCCTGAACAATTATTTCCTACACTGCTCAGAAGTGGTGTAAACGAAACACTAATGAAGTGGTGTAAACGAAACACTAATGAAGTGGTGTAAACGAAACACTAATGAAGTTGTTATACTTAGCAGATGGTCTTTGTTTTGTACTGAGAAGTTTGCACATTTACCGTTTCAAACCAATCTTTCATATGTTACGAGTATGTATTTCCTGTGTATTTTGTTATTAATTCAGTATTAATTATTATTGGGTCACAATGTTTAGTGTTTTGAATAGTAAATATTATGGGTCACATTTCGTTTTAATATCTGGTCAACACTTTTAGCATTCTGGCATTCCGGAATTTACCTGCTCCTAGTTTTCAATGTTTCACTTCCCGAATACTGCTTCGAGACCATTCTACACTGTTGACGATGTTAGTTTGTGCCCGAACTTTCGGGAAGTGGCTTAGTTTATATAAATATGCTGGTTGCCGTGTGGAGGGCGACACCCACACTGACATTCATTTATATCTGCTGGATTTACTTCTCTGCCACTTGAAATCCTGTCAACATTATCTACTGTTGCACCGATCGCTTTGTTTACATTTTGCCGTAGCTGTTCCCTCTCACATCAAGACTTTGGTGAGTTTGATATATTGTATTTTTGTGACCCACTGACTTAGATTTTGTCTCTCTTGAAATGTATTTGTAATCAGCATTGATATATTGACTTGTGACTCTGTATATCTCGCTCTCTTGGTTTAACAATATATTATTTGAACGTAAACAACTTGTCTTGTTCTGTTTTGCTGGTTTACAAGGGGATTTGTTAAATAGTTTGTCACGGTAAATTCTTAACCGTAACACATATTTTATGGGACAGGCGCAATAGTCCAGTCATAATCATATACAACCATGTTAAATGCAAACTCAGCGTCTGCCCCACAGAATTGAACGGCAATGTATACCCTGGTACTGTTCCACTGTTTTTTCCAGGAGAGAGAGAGGGAGGAGGGAGGGAGAGAGAGAGAGAGGTGTGTGTGTGCGTGTGTAAAGATATATTCAGAGTATCTGTATTCATTCATATGAGAGACTTTGAAATTGAAAACCAAGCTAAATCAATGACTTGCTGGCTGATTTCTGTGAGCGGGTGAGTGAGTTAATGGGAGAATTTAGTTTACGCCTCACTCAGCAATATTCCAGCTATATGGCGGCGGTCTGTTAATACTGGCGTATGAACCAGACAATCCAGTGATCAAGAGCATCTGCGGAACTGGAATACTATGACATGTGTCAACCAGCTTTGCAAAATGAAGACAATAACGTTTGCAATCATGGAAGGAACCTTTAAACACGAATGGGAGCACGTCGCTCTTGTGTATGGAACTCAACAATCAGTTTATTTCTACATTGTATTTGGAATCAAACTGACCCAGAAGTACAAAAGGTGAACATTTATATAGGATTTAACATATAATACAGTGTATGCCTCACCCACAATAGCATATGTTAGATTATCGCCCTCGTCGCGGTCCGTCACAGAGTAAACTCCACCAACGACTGTTCCGATTGGCTGTTCCTCGAGAATAGCGATGGTGCCGGTTGTCTGGATGAATGGTATTTCGTCATTGATGTTTACAACATTCAGAGTAAGTGTTGTATCTTTACCGTCTCCAGACCTAGGGCGAAGAGTCGTTACGATAGTAATAATTAAAATGTGAACAGCACTTCGGGTCATGCACAGGCAAACTGTACCGTAAATAGGATTGCGCAACAAAGAATAAATGAGGACTGGTAATTTTTGTCTCTGTTGCGCAACTCTGCAGTTTGCATGTGGTTCACGTATGGGGAAAAGATGTGGCGATCGCAAACCATTCACCATAGTCTTGAAGAAACTGGTTTTCGCCCTGTTAGTGGGCACTTTGATTGGGGAGAATCAGCCTCTAACAATCCTTACTGCACAGTGTGTATTATATTCCTTGCAAAACATGCACAATCTATTGGTACGGTTAATATCCATAGTTTAAATAGCCATACTGTAAAGTCCCAGGGATTCTAAAGTTTATCTGGACTACACAATCCACTGACTCATATGATGAGGATCGAACTACGCAAATGACATGCGACGTTAGGCATTACCCACTGAGGCACCTCTCGAAGTTTATGAGAGGCAAGGTTGAGAAGACCTGATCACGTATTGGTTACATTTTGCTTTCGTTTTCAGTCATAAAAAACTAATATTGTGTACAGACGTGTACTTACGTTATGAGCAAGGTGTAAAGTCGCTCCTTCTCATAATCCAGTGTCCCGTTTAGGATTAGCGTGGTCCCATTCATCCAAAACAGACTGTTACTGACCTTGAAAGGTTCAGCCTTGACGTCAGATCCTTGTAACGTGTGAATTACGTCCCCGATAGTGGCGTTCTCGAAAACATTGACGGCATCAGTTCTCTGAGTTACAGTTGGGGAATTATCATAACTGCTTGCTATTACTATTCTCTGTGCTCCTTCAACTGATTTAGATGGGGATCCGTTGTCCCTGGCAACAACGACGACATTATACACAGTTCCACCTTTAGACTTCAAAATGGCCGCCGTTCTAAGTATTCCAGAAGTTGCATCAAGGACGAAAATATCGGACGAATTGACGTAAGTATCTGTAAAACAAACATTTGGAGGAGTTCCCAAGGTAAGTGATATACGTATTTAAATTACGATTGCACTTATGATTCTTTAAAAGCTGATAACCAACGGATGTTCTACTATTTATTTGTTATTTAACGCAGCATTCCGCAATATTCCAACTATATGGCGGCGACCTATAGAAATCGACTCTGGACCAGACATTCCAGTGATCGACTGAGGTAACGAGAATGTTCTCAGGTCATAACTAAATACAGGATTACAGGATTATAAGAATGGACGTCCCCAGAAAACTAGGCTCGTGGTATAAGGGCACTCAAGACATCAGATCGATGTCGACGTGGTTGATTGTATGCAGCCGTATCCCCTGGGATCGATGCTTATGATACAGCAATATTTACAGACCACAGTCACCAAACTGGAATATTATCAATGTTAACACACATATTATATTTTGAAACGCGTTGAAGATTGGCCGTGTGAATGAGTGAGTGAGTGGCCGGGGACACCAGAAAAGAGACTTGGCACTGTGTATCCATGTGCGGAATCGAACTGGGGTAACCACACGGCTACCCCACCGCCAGGTTTGAAGATCCCAGTACAAGAAATACGTTCAATATAAGAACACAAGAACCCCGAAAAAAAATTGAAGTCAAAACATTTATTACACAGGAATCTCGTTTCCTCCCGGTTGAGTTTCGTCGCATTGCTCATCATAGTACAATAACCAGTCCAGAATCTTTAGACCAACTCTTTCTGGTAATTTCAACTGGATATATAATATGAATCAGTTGCATTTGTATAACTCTACTCTCCTTCTAATCCTGGCAAACACGTCGTGGAGAATACTCTGTCGAACAGGGGGCTCTAACAAACGGGAATTGGGACGGTACTAAGAACTGTGTGAGATGAACATATTAATGTCCTATGTAAAAAGGTATTAAAAAGAGCAAAGGTTCACCTGTGGTGACAGATTTCAAGACGTAGTTGATGACGCCATCTTGTCCAGCGTCCGCATCCTCCGCGTTATACACAGTGACAACAGAACCGAGAGCCACGTCGTCATACACTGTGACGTTGACAAAGGTGGAGTTGTACATTATGGTTGGTGACACCCATTTAGGCTCGAACTCATTAACTGGGGAAATCTGCGTACACAACGTGAAAACACACAACTATTAATGTGATGTGGATATGGACTCATTTTGAATATAATGAAACATTATTTTTCAAATCTTAAAAACAAGTGTCAATAGACAGACTATTTCTTAATGTCACGCAGTTTAGTGAGTTTCATTTTAAACCGCTTTTAGCAATAGGTCAACGATCACCTTTAGAAAGATGCCAGAAATATTTCGGAGCTGTACACTAAAAATGGATTCAAACATCTTTCCCTAGGAATCGAATCCAAGTCATTGGTGTGATAAGCAAACATTGTTACCAATACCTACCATCGCGCGTTCAGCTTTGCAGGTGAGTGGGGGTTAAAGTAGTGATTTTGCAATCCAGCATAACCACAGAAAACTCCAAGTAGCTGCATAAATTAGGCTTATTGTGTCAGTGACGGGATTGTCTGGTCCAGACAGGAACATTTACAGACACCCCTCATTTTGTTGGAATCTTACTGAAACAATATGCTAAGATGCAACACACTACAGAAGCTTACCTTAACTGTTATCAGCACTGTTGAGGTGAGCTGAACGTAACCTCCTGGGTTGTCAGTCAGGAGGACCTTGAGGACCCTGGAACTATCTGGGGCGACCGATTCGAAATCTGTCACATTGTTCCCCGTGTACAAACTCAGATCTGATGAGACGACGTAGTCACTGAAAATGCCGTTACTGACGAGTTTGCTGGTGAAATTGCCAAGCTGATTGTCATCTAGGTCCGAACACTGGAGAGTCAGTAGTAGCTTCCCTGCAGACGACATATCACATTGTCACTGTTCTTCTTCGAAAAAAACACACATAAACATGTAATGCTTGAACAGCTTTTCTTGCACGACCCAAAGCGGATTTTGACTTGATATTCAATCATCTTGGGTAACTGTAAGGATTGTACAACTGGAAACGTTGTTAATGGGGAAGTTATTCGTCGTTAGAAGAGTCACTGAGAGGACAGCGAGCAACACAGCTTCGTTTTGTGACAGGTTCTGACTCACTACTTTGGGATGCAGGTTTTATTTGGTCAGCTTTAGATGACGGAACGTGTAAAGACGCGCGAAGAGAGCATGGAAACATGGTAGGCCGATTTACTGTCGAAGACAACAGATTGCCCACTTCACTATATTGAGCATCAGGAAGACGTGAATTATTGTTCACACTCTGTACTTTTTTGTGTCCAGACATTGCATGATATGCGTGGGAGCCACATTATTGTCCTGCAACTTTTGAATCAAATATGTAGCGAGTACTGTGATTAGATAGTAATGAATACGATCCTACCTGGGGATGTGTTTTCTGGGACATCTACAATATAGTCAGACTGGGAGCACATGGGACTATTGTCGTTCAGGTCAATGATCGCGATATTAAAGGTGACCCAGTCCTCTTGTCCAGCAGAGTCATTGACGGTCAAGGTCACGCGGTCAAGGACATGAGTTCCGTTGTCATAATCGACAAATTTCTGCAACTTCATCTCCCCTGTTGCTGTGTCTATAGAGAAGTACTCGGCATCATCACCTGCAGCACCATGAAGAATATCTACCGTTAGAAAAAAACCACTGATACCATGGAAGTAGGTGTTATGTTCTGTATTGAAGTTGGCTGGTCTTCACGATCAGTGAAGTAGAGCTGGCATTCTCATATGTAACCGTTTTGAATGGTGATACAGTTCAATGATCCAATCAATTGTTCATATCGAGATTAAAGAAGAGGGAAAAGAGGTGAGGAAAAATTATTAAAACAATCTTTTTGAAAAAAAAATCATTAATCTTGAGATGATGAAATTCAGGAAGCCTGGACATGTAACGTTGATATCTTGACCAATCATTCAAGGAATTTTAAGTGATGAAACAAAATGAATTTCCTTAGCCAATGAAATCGACAATTGGTACCTTAAACAATATAGCATTTCTTTTACCATAATTAACAATAAGGAATCGCGTTAAAGTCTGCCTTGAGGAACCATGCTTGTCATAAGAGGCGACTATCTGGATCGGGTTCTCAGACTCGCTGACTTGGTTGACACATGGCATCGGTTCGCAATTGCTCAGATGGATGCTAGTGCTTTTGATCACTGGATTATCTGATCCAGACTCCGTAGTTTATAAACCGCCGCCATATAATTGGACTACTGCTGTGGGCGACGTTAAACAACAGACAGAAATAAATAATTACAAAAGGCTTCTGACAGTATATTTTATGTTACCACTGAGTCTGAATAAAAGCGGTGGACTCCCGCCTTCCACGGACTGAAACAAGGGGACCACTGTTCCAATAGGTCGTTCCTCCATCAACGTCGGTGACGACAGTGCTCGTATTTTGGGAGCTGCAACCCCTTCCACGTTGTTCTTTATGACATTTATAGTAAACGACGATGATGTTGTAAACTTGCCGTCTGTAGCGCTGTAACCAAGGACTAAATTTAATTATGAAATACTAGCATATTCCATAATCTTGACACACTGGAAATGAGGTTAAATCCCACAAAAATGGACTACTAAGACTAGCATTTCATAACTGGGGTTAGTTGTATACGTTCGGCTAAGTGTAAGACTGATGGGGTAGCCTAATGGTGAAATGAGTCCAAGACCCGGGCACGGTGCCCCACACAGGTACAATGTGTGAAGCCCATTTTCGGTGTTTCTGTCCGTGCTATTGCTGGATGATTGCTACAAGCGGGGGTAGGTGGGGTTTGGGGGGTAGGGTTTGGGGGGTTGTGGCGGGAACTTGTTTTGTCCGTCTGTTACCCCGTTAAGATTAGAGTTGGAATTGATCTTCAGTAACCCATGCTTGTCATGAGAGACAACTTACGGGATCGGCCAGCCAGGCACGCTGACATACTCATGTTGTTGATCACTGGTTTGTTGTTATAGACCCGATTATTAACAACTGCCGTCGTATAGCCTGGAATTTTGCGTACTTACCATTTTTATGAATATGTATAGTCGTGGCTGTGTCTCAGAGAGTCGTGCGCGCGTGTGTAAGTGTGTTTGAGTGTGTGTGTGTGTGAGTGTGTGTGTGTGTGTGTGTGTGTGTGAGTGTGTGTGTGCGTGTGTGTGTGTGAGAGAGAGAGAGAGTGGGGGGTGTTGGGGGACTATTCACGGACCGCCTCCATACTTGTGGAATATTGTTGAGGGCGGCGTAAAACTAAACTCATTCACTCACCACTCAATATTACAGCTATAAGCTCCCGTTACCTCACTGTGAACATTTTCTTGTTGTCTGTTCCAAAGTCCAGTTTCTTCGACAGAGTCAGAATTGATCCAGAAAACCTGAAAAGATTTCCCGTGACAGAAAACGTCACTGCATCGCCATCTTTATCATCGGCATTGAACGCAGACACCAACGACGACATTGCTGCATTCTCATTGACATCCACCCTCGGCGGGAAGTTTTGAATAACAGGCGGGTACTCATTTACAGGGATCAGAGTGAGATTCATTTGGCTTTGTACCTCCTTGCTTGGTGATCCGCCATCTTTAACCTTGTACTTAATGACGTAATAGCTAACGCCACCAGTAGATATGTCACTGTCAAGGACGGCAGTGGTCCGTAGCTCTCCTGTCGTTGAGGACATTTCAAATCTGCTCGTAGCGTCTTTTGAAGAATCTACAAAAATCCCCCAAAGAAGTGAGACAATATTTCGCGTGACCCAAAACAGTTTTGCTATTTAATGATGATATTGCTGAAAACTTCCGAGGCCCTTGGAAAGTCTCAATTATTGTTCTTAGCTTAATCAAACACCATCGAAACCATCATTATCTCAAGTATAAAGGAATATTTCACGTTTCCTTAGTAATACTCCATTTATATAACGACAGTGCGGCGAAGCCAGACTATCAATTACTGTAGCAGCATTTTATCATGACGGAAAATGAGTTTCACTGAGCTACCATGCTGCAGCTTAGCATGAAAAACCAGTCAGACACATTGTACTGACTCCGAGCAGACCAGTCCTTGTTTTACCCATTAATGCCGTGGGGGCTGCAGGGAACTGCAAGTACCATAATTTGACGTCTTCTGTTATGAAACAACCAGGTATTGAACTCACGAGCTTCCGCTCTCCGGGCGGACGTTCTTATCACTACACCACTGAAATCATACTGGGACATACATGACATTGTGTTTTTTTGACGAAATCAGGTTTTAAGTTCATACAATGCCGGGTACACAGTTTGTGTTTCTTACTCCATGCAGCACTGCCCCTCAGTCAACAATACAAATATAGGACGGCGCTATGTCCAGTCAAATAGAACCTCCTTGAGTGCTGCTAGTGGCGCTAAATTGAATTATTGTTCTCATGTGTAGCTGATCCGTTAAGGGCCAGGGTAGAATAGACGTTCTTGTCGCCTTCTTGCTTGTCGTAAGAGGCGACTACCGGTATCGGGTGGTCAAGCCTGGTTGACACATGTCATCGGTTCCCAATTGCGCAGATCGATGCTCATGCCGTCGATCACTGGATTATCTGCTCTGCCGCCATATAGCTTGAATATTGCTGAGTGCGACGTTAAACTCGCATGCTCGTGTGGATCTGAATTACAAACCGTCAACAACACTAATGAGGCTGTACGTGATCACTCCGTCCACCCCAATGTCGCCGTCGGTGGCGGTGACATCCAGGACAAGGGAACCAATGCTGATATCCTCCTTCACCTCCAGGTTTAAAGTTTCATTGTGGATGACGGGTTGAAACTCATTTACAGGCTCGATCTAAAATCAAATAAAAACATTAAGAGCGTTTGTTTACCACTTGATGTCAACACCCAGAAACTTAATGGGACAAAGAAGTTGCAGGTACCGTCTGAAACAAAACTAAGACGTTGTTTTATTGATCTCATTGACTGGTAGGGACTGAACCATGAACTCATTAAACGGGCACATTTTAAGGTTGTACCACACCGTCATGTGATGTATGTATTAGCATATTCAGGTACGCGCATGCCTTGTCTGTGCTGTCTGTGTATGAACAATCAACACAGCAATGTATGTAGTTTAACTGATGTTACCAAGTGGCTCTTTGTTTTCCGTCTTCTGTGGTGATGTCTTCAATGTTTAGAGTGACATGTTAGTATCCTGACGCAGAATTTGATTACCGTTCATACAGCATGTGGTATTTACAAGAACTTGAAATATGTCCAAAAGGTGCTTGACTCTAATAATGTACACGTTTGGTGTGGTCTAAAACCTGGTGGCTGTCGTTATATTACTGAATACACCCGAGCTAAAATTAACGTACTGTAACCCATGCTTGTCGAATGAGGCGACTGACGGGATCGGGTGGTCAGACTCGCTGACTGGGTTGACACATGTCATCCTATACCACTTGCGTAGATCGATGGCCATGTTGTTGATCTGAATTGTCTGGTCCAGAATTGGATTATTTACAGACCGCCGCCATATAGCTGGCCTATTACTGGATGTGTCGTTAAACAAGAAAAAAACATAATACTTTTCATGTGAAGTATGGCATGTTCCTGAAACTTATCACCTGTACAAATACCGTCGCTTGACTGGTAAATCTGGGAAATTCATCTGACTGGTCAACGGCATTTAAGGTCAGCGTGATGTAACTGTCCACATCAGACAAACTGTCGTAATCAATGTCCGAGCCTTTGACAAACAGCGAGTTGTTGCTAAGACTAAACCATCGGTTATCGTCATTCGCCAGAGATATAACACACATTCCGTTACGGCCTGCGTCATCGTCATGGCAGGTAATCGTCAAGACAGAACCTTCAAAGACAAAGTAAAACAAGGTGTGTTGTCTGGTATGGGTAAAACTGCTATTGTAAGATCGAACCTGGTCCATTGCGGTTGAAGATGTGAGCAAAACGCCTTGGGCACTAATATTCAGCAATGTTGACGTCGCACCCTGATGGCTTTGTGACAACCGATCCCCATACAGATGTTGCCATAACTGTGGCCTTTATAGACTTATAGAATTACTTATAGAATTTTATAGAATTACTTATAGAATTTTATAGAATTACTTATAGAATTTTATAGAATTTTATAGAATTTTATAGAATTACTTATAGAATTTTATAGAATTTTATAGAATTACGCTCTAAGGGATTCATATTTTACATACACAATTAAAGCAACAAAAATACTCGACAGTTGAATTATAACATTGATCATCTTTATTAAAGCTTAGTTTAGATTTACCATCTGTTGAATTTTCTTTGACCGAAACTTTGTATATGCTTTGACTGAAAGTTGGCACATTGTCGTTGATGTCGGTAATGGTGATGTTGATAGTGTTGCTGATGACGCGGTTTAAGTTGTCAGTGACGGCTATTGTGACGTCCCTGATAACGGCGAGTCCGTTACCACCATCCCGATTAATCCGTTGTTTGACGGTCACTTCTCCCGTCCTGTAATCCATCTCCAGCACGCCAGTTCCGTTACCTGTGTACGTAAAATAATGTATATTAAAGTACCCTGTGACACTAGACGTCTCACCAATGTACATAACGTGGTAGGTTAGCCCAGTAATTAAAGCGTGGGCTCGTCACGCGGTAGGGTCGGGTGCGATTCCCCACGATGTGTACAATGAGTGCGATGTGTGATGCCCATTTCTGTTGTCCACAGTCATGATATTGCTAAAAGCAGCGTAAAATCAAAATCACTCACTCACGGGAATAGTTCTTCTTGGAGGACAACCTTTGGGCAAATCTGTACAGTTCAGAGATATGTTTTAAAGTTGACGAAAGTACAATTCCAAATCAATATAAAACTCATCTACAGCGAGCAATGGCCAATACGGCAACCGAAACAATTCGTCCGCTCTCTTTGTTTGTCATGAGATCTACCACTCGATATTCACCACTTAGCGTGTACTGCAGTGTGGAACCGCCGTCACTCTTCACTGTTAACATCCCTCCAAGCACCGTCCCAATCGGTGTCTCCTCGGCTATTGTAAACGTTTTGACAAAGGATACGGACGCCTCATCGACGTTGACAGTGGTGACTTGCACCAGATAGCTGTAGTCGACACTGTATTTTCCATCGCTGGCTCTGACAAAGTAGATCCGTTTATACACCAGGAAGTGGGAATAACTATATAAGTAAGTAAATAAGCAAGGAAGGAAGGAATCAAGCAAACAAGCTATAGTGCAAACAAACAAACAAACAAACGAGAGGGCGAACATGCTGACTGGAGTTACACGTTTTGGAACTAGCTAAAATTAGTACATGGTTTCAAAGGGAATCCATTCTTATCGAAGATTACTTTCCTTGTGATACAAGCTTATATATGAACCAGTAGGAGCATGGTCTATTCTGGTAAGATTATATTATAGCTGGGTGGTTATCAGAGGTAACCTTTGGGGGAAGTGATCACGGTAGTGAAGTGGTGTTGAAACCGAGATCAACTATTAAACGCCATGCTTATCTGTCGTGACGAGGTTTGAAAATCAAATTATTTATAGACATTGTAAAATTTTACATTATTCCAGTGCGATTCATGTCTCTCATGTTTGAGTTGAAGTTTACAGAACTGACAAACATTACCTATGTGAAGATGATTAAAGATTTAGGTTTCGAAGTTTGGAGCCCTGAAATGGCGTATGCATTAGTTGCCGAAAACATGCATATAACATTTATCTCTTGAGAAACATTAATGGTCTTCTGTCACACTGAATCAGCTTGTGTCTAGACATCGTTCCCTGAACAACCAGACCTAACCCTGGCCCGACTATTTTTGAATATCCAAATTCTGACAGTCACAAAGATACACCATTGATAACCATTACATCCAACCATCAGCAACTAACCGTATGACCACTGTTGGACATGATCCAGGTATGTCCTTCACTGCCGTCTTCAAAACCAGCGTCGAATTTCTGAATTCAACAACATCGCCGCCTTCAATGATGGTGAGTGTGACGTCATCGCCATCGATGTCAGAGGTGGGTATCAAGAGCAGGTCGTCACCAACTGTTGCGTTCTCCAGTACACGAACAGCACGAACTGGTGACGTCACTTGTGGTAGGTTGTCATTGGAGTTGAGAACTAATATCTTGACCTTGCCCTTTATGACACGTGGTACGTTACCCATGTCGGTGACGCTGACGGATAGCTCGTAGACGTTCTGTCCGCCAGTGGCAGCGTCACTGTCAAGGTAGCCAGAGACTCTCAGCGCTCCGGTATCGTCGTCCAAGGTAAATGTGTTCACTATCGATGACCCTGTAATGAAATTATGATCTTTTACCATTTAAAATATCAATATATGTTGTGAGGGAAAGGCATTTGTTCCAAGTTATATCTTTGTCAATATACTACTGTAGTTGGTCTGTTGTTGTTCATAACATTTTAACTTACGCCGCGCTTAACAACATTCTAGCAGTGTCGCCGCGAAGGATGTTTAACATGGTCTTTACACATTGATGCCTGAATAGTATCCGCATGTTGTAACCTCATTGAAGGCTGATGTCTATAACCTCCACACGATCGTGATGAACATTCCATTGCCATCACGAAGGACTAGGTGCACTAGAAACTGACTTCTTTAATGCACGTATTCCTATTTCATTACCGACACAAACGTTAATGTCTATATTGTATAACCGCCATGACGGATGGTATGCACATGACCTATACTTCATCAAAATTAATATGCACATTCTGTAGCCTCCATTAACGTTGATATTATAAGGGTAACGCTATTGTCGAGAGCATTATCATTTGCAGAAGCCCGAGGTCTTTCATTAACTGCCCGACGAAGGAGGCTTGATAATGGCCCGTCGTCAAGCATTTTGCGGGCATTATCAAGTTACAGAGGCCCGCTCATTTCTGATAACGTGCGGTCATTTTATTGATAATTCTATCCATTTTAGCTATAAGTACATGATATCAACTTCAGAGTGGTTGATATGCACATTAAGCAACCTCTAGAGTACTCATGCTTTACTTTCTGTCCAGACAATGTACATGCTTCAACATACACTTATATGGTATACTTGCAGATGTTCCATAACGGAATCGTTACCCAGATAGCAGAAAGGCCGACTGAAACATGTTAAGATCAAGAAAATGTCCAATGATTCCCAGACTAATAAAGAACCTTACCGTTGTCAACAACGTGGTAAGCCAGTTGCCCGTCTTTGCCCTTGTCTGCGTCAGCAGCGGTCAGTCTGATAACCTCGGTGCCAACAGTGACGTTCTCGTACAAGGTGATGTTGGGGAAGTAGCCCATCTCATCCACTGGCGTTGACCACTGGGGTGGGAATTCATTTACTGGTTGCACCTAAACGCAAGATACAATAGAAGTTCTTGAAATATATTCTGTATGGCAAGGATCAATGACAAAACAATGTGTGCATCAGTTGCATTAGCAGTGAACAATTGTGCGAATACATGAGGAAATAGTACTAAATACTGAGTAAATAATCTTGTTTAGGGAAGATTTTATTTTGTTATTTTCTTATGAGTCATGGTGGAGCCTTAATAACGCTTGTATTTTCGAAATTACTGGTTAACAGTATTATCAAAAACAAATAAGCTTCGTGTGTACCTGTTCAGTCACAAGTTGTAATAATAATGTGTTTTATGCACTTATGAGAAAAGACTAATAATCAGTCATATTTTGCTTACCGCAACTACCACAACTGCCGTCCCAGTCATCGTCCCTCCCTGCGTCGTTATCGTCAGCGTGTAGGTATAGTCAATGTCGGCGAGGTTCTCGTAGTCGAGGTTGCTCCCGTCCACTGAGAGTTGACTGTCGGTCAGGTTGAACAAGGATCCAGGGTCACCGTCGACGATGTTGAGTTGTAGAGTCTTCTCAGAGGCGACGTCAGAGTCCGAGACAGTGAGGTTTAGAATATTCACTGTAATTGGATGATAATACGTTACAATCTTAATACAAATACAAGACTCTTCCTCCAATATGTTTGTTATTAATTATGGATGGCCGTGCCTACATTTCAATAAATAAATCAGCATATGTGATGTCTTATTTAAGGGTTAGTTTTACAAGCCTACCATGTGCAAATATGGACAATACTTTAACTTATGACAGCAATATATATATAATTATATTCCTCATCATATATATATAGACACACACACACACACACACACAACAGATTTTCATACGATATGAAATAGATATGACATCATGTCTAATAGCCAATTAATCCTATCATCAGCTGAGCAGAACAGAAGAACAGAGTCTTCAAAGTATAACTAAAATGAAATATAAATGAGGTCATTATTGAAAGAGAGGTCAAACACTCTAAATATCCGATATGTGCAAATTGATTTTGTGCAATTTGCAAAAAACCAAACAAACAAACAAAAAAAACCCCGAAATTACAACATGTTTTACTTCATGTTTGTGTGTGTCTTGACAAGACAACAGGAACATTTGATAATTTGCTGACCAAATATTTTCGATTGATCGGTTGTAATCGACCAATGTTAATTATTAGATGTTAATTAGTTGCCAACACTAGTGTTTACACCAACTGAAAATTTGTACTGGTAGAGTATTCATACATATCTATTTGACCTCAATTCGATACATCCAACACAATGACCTCACCAAAGGAAGAATTTTCATCAATAGTGGAATAGTAATATATCTGCGAGAACACCGGAGGATTGTCGTCAATGTCAAGTATTGTCACATTGAAGTACTGAGTAGCTGTGGCTCCCGAGGAGTCGGTGACTGTCATGGACAAGTTTGTCAGCTGGGTGACCCCCGCGGTGCCATCACGGTCAATCCGCATGGCAATCTGCAGCTGATTCGTAGATGGATCAAAGCTGAAATAGTCACAGTCGTTGCCTGTGAAGAAAGATGTCTGCAGTTAGTGGGTGATCAAATATACCTTTCAGTCCAGAGCCGTTTGTTTGGTAATCGTGTATACGACCCTGGCCCGAGTTTTAATATCGGTAGTGACTTTTATGATTATGTTGTATAATCTCCCCAAATCCGAACCACTATCATATTCTTCCTTGAAAGATACGACTCTTAACAACTGAAATATTGAGACATACAATTTAACGCCACTTGTGACATTAGCATGATTTTCTTTTTTTTTTCATGCCACACAAAAGCGATTCTCTTTCGTATTTCACGTATATTTCACATAACTGATTATCCCTATCAACGATTGAGAAGGTCATTATTCACACTATACATTTATTAATGACAAAGGGATTGACTAAAAGTGCTGACTGATTTGCTGGAGTGATTCAAAATTCGAAAGTCTAACACCGATATCACAGGTACGATATACCCGATCACCTACTTAAATATTTCGATGGCTTGAAGAAAGGAGAAAAGTTTTTGTGCTTACTTTCTCGAAAAAACATTTTTCCAAGAAATTTACTCAAAAATAACGATCAACTGTAAAGGTAAAAGTCGAGTCATAAGCAAGGAATTCCATATGCAAGAAATCCCCTATCCCTGCTCATCACCCATAAACTTGCACTGAAGAGAACAATGACGTCACTTGACAATACAGTGACGTCATCAAGCACTGGATTCTGCCATAAGTAGCTTTGTTGCAACAGTATTACAATCGCCGGTTTGTATTAAAGGATGTACATTTTCCAAGTATCTTCGCCATCGCTGTTTTATAACTGATGATTCCCCATGATCTTGTGAATGCCATTTTGACAAACCTTCCAGGCTGTAGGTGAAGTTGTCGTTCTGGTCACTATCAAAGACAGTGAAGATACCCCCTAGCGTCGTGTTAATTGCCAGTTCTTCCTGGATGGTGACCGGCTCAAGAATAGTCAGAACTGGAGCTTCATCAATGACGTCAGTAATATAAACCGTCATCGTCACGTTCGTGGCGAACACTCCATCATCGGCGCTGGAATATTGAGTTCATACTCTTTGCAATAAGTCAGTTCCTTAAGTACCTTTACAATACAACATTTTCGGGGCAACTGAAGTACAAGGATGTGTTGAGAAGGGACTAAATGTCGAGTGAGTACGTGTGTGAGTCGGTCAGTGAGGGCGTTTGGTTTAGTTTACTTTTTTCCCACTTATGATACGGCTTGCAAGCTAGGTATTGGATGAAAACCCAAGACGGACGTTTGGGTTATTGTTGTTTACCTCTTTTGGTAAATTTATGATCTCACCTATGGCGCTCACAATTTTAATCAAATGATGTGATCCCAAACGGAGGCAACTCAACTCAGATACTTAGATACTTAATACTACCTACACCCCACTCTATCTGCTATTGTAACAGCCATAAAATGCCCGAGTCCCATTTTGGGATTTGAACCACAGACTTCTGATCAAAAACGGACTCCTTGTCCACATGACCAAAGAGGTTAACCCCGTCACTGATAACATAAAGATTCCACGTGAGGTATGACTCTGGGCAGCGTTACACTATGATCTACATTACGTTGAACAGTAAACTGACATTTAGGCTCTGAATGACGTTGTGTCTTCGTACAGCTATCTGCTAAACTCTTTCAGAAGGTGACGTTCAAAGTACCGACGTTGTACTCACTTTAATATAACATTATACATCGTTCTTTCTTCGTAATTGAATTTTTGGAGCACACGTAGGCTTCCGTTAGCCACTTGGAAGAAAGCAGCATCTCCACCAACAATAAAAAACGTCACATCATCACCGTCAATATCTGTCTCGGATGTAAAGTTTAAGATGACGTCACCAACTGGCATATCCTCAGGTACAGTGACAATACCACTGGGTGTATCAAGTGTCGGTGGATTATCATTAACGTTCAGGAGTAAGATGGTCACATTCTTCTCAACAGAACGAGCAGGATTACCACCATCTATAGCTTGGATAGTCAAGATGTAGTATTCAACGCCACCTGTTGCTTTGTCACGGTCAAGGTTATCTGACACGCGTACGTCACCGGATAAGGCGTCAATAGAAAATGGGGAATTATCACTCATCCTTTTATCTGCAACGGAAATAGTTCAGTCTCACTAAATAATGTTCTGGCATTCCATGAACAACAAGATATTGTGGAAGAGTTGAGATTTACGATTTATTGGCCCATATTAGTCTGGGACACTGCCTTCATACATTTTATCCATGGATGGAATTGTGACAAGCGTATACTTGAATTACAAGTGCACCTAACCTCATCTTTAATCTCTACACATATACATATTTACATGAGTGACTGCCCCAAGCAACTGAACCAAAACAAGAGACTGTGTTCAACAAACATTGCTGTTTTAGTGGTGTTTGTTCCTCGTAAAATGTAAACAAGACATTAGTGCATTTAATAGATATTCAAGAAATATACGATTCGAAAAACAAATGCAGGATTCTTTTTGTAGTACAGCAGCTCGCAAATTTGACATTATTTTCCCTTTCAGGTATATTCAGCAATATACGTTGTTTATGTACCGATTTTCTCCCGTATTTTTGCACCCGCTTCTTGTGACCTGACGCATCTACCTAACGTCATATGTGGCTGGTAAGGGCCAATTGCAAGCAAATCGCATCATAAAGTACGTACCTGAGGCTGTATATCGAATGGTGTACGTTACAAGGCCGTCTTTGCCTGCATCCTCATCAGTTGCACCTACCGACATCACAAGCGTACCTCGTGTAGCATTTTCAAACACATAGATACGTGATAAAAATTTATTCTGGGGATCTGTGCCCGTTTGAAGTCCATTCGTTGATGTCTCAGTTTTAGCCATTGATGTCTCAAGTACGTTACTGACGTTCCCAGCTCCCGGTGATGTCGCTAGTTGTGTTGTGACTGCAGCGGATCCAGACAGAGTCGTGGTCATTGTTGTCGTGAGATTCTCTTGTACTGAGGTCCCCGCTATAGTCATTGTTGTTCCAGAGGTGGTCGTTGCACTGTCGGTGGCTTCCCATTTAGGAGGGTATTCATTAACTGATATAACCTAGGGTAGAAACGCGGAATTATAACCTCTTGCATTTTCATGTGCAGTAATATATTCTCCTCAGTACAGACACTTCATAATGTGGATACGAATGATAGCGATACGTCATAATATCAAGTATCCAAAATATTCAAACATCGAGTGATATTATTCCAAATGATTACATAAAAACGGTGACAACATTCAATTGTTAACTACCTCGCTATAATCACACTTTACAACAGATATGAGAACGGTTCTACAATTGGATTATCGACACTGACCTCTACGATGACCAGAGTGGCTGCAGTCTTGGGGTTGACACCACCAGAAGCAGCTGTAGCCTTCAGTGTGAGGATGTACTTGAAGTCCTGGTCCTGGAGACTCTCGTAGTCCACGTTGCCCGACACGGTCAGCTCCAGCCCTCGGACACTGAACACGTTGCCAGCGTCTCCGGACACGATCGAGACGTTAAACTGACCGTTTTCCCCGGTGTCCGAGTCAGTGCAGTTCAATTGTAGCAGTGACACTGGAACAACCAACACTTAGACTAAAATGCTCGTTACGGTTTGAAATATACGAATGATATGCCGCAACTGAATTTGAAGAAAGTGCCATATTATGTATAATGATACCTGTATCAAGGAATTGTTCTAAATTATATGTGTCGGTGTGTGAGCGAGCTGTAACACCACAGATGTTCTACCCCAATTTTCTGTAAGAGGAAGAAACGTTAGTTCATCGTTGTAGTTCAACATGACCGCCAGTGAAACAGGGTTTTTTTTCAACTGCCGACTGTCAACTGGCAGTTAAAATAATCAGCGTCAAAACGTCGCCAACTGACAATAGCAACACTTTGACAATAACGATGGTGGTCAGGACGAAGACGAGGAACGACAGTCGCTCCACTAGCTGTAATCCAACTGTGTAGCCTCATTGCAAGAAACTATACTGATAATTTATACAGTTAAATAAGAATTTGAAATGTTTGGGGGCACACGTGCTCCGAAACAGTCTTAGCATTGGTATGTACGTGTTTGCATGATCAGGCTGTCAGGGTTAATTGAAACGTAAATACTTCAAACTGCATGTTATCTACAGGAAGGCCGCAAATGACGAAAGTGGGAGACCCATGCCACTTTGTAAAGCCTAACTGACTGGGCAGTGTCACCTACAAGGCAGTGCCATATACGATTTACATTAATGGCAAAGAGATCCTGAGACGCTGAAGATCAAATGGCAGGAGATGATGTCAGGCGAACATAACCTATACCTATCTAAGTTTGTCTCGATCCAAACTACAAAATATATATACATATTAACATATTGCAACGGCACTACATGTCAATTAGATGTCCGTTTGATGTAACGCACAAGCACACAATCAAACTGTTGTTGTGCATGGTAATATATTTCATATCATAGGATATGTATATTGCGCACACATCCAGGCAACTAGTGCTTGCTATAGGCACTGATATATAAATTTATTTCCCTCAATGATTGGATGTCAGTATCAACGGCATATCATATTATCAGTTTGAACTCCCTGGTGAGTATACAACTCTTGCTACATCAAAGTGCATCGAGCTATTTGCCTCCTAACGAGGTACCCATTTACAGCTGGGAGGACTGGGACACACAGTCACAGTGCTTTGTCCAAGTTTACTGCACGTTGCTGTACAAACGTACACACTAGTCACTTCGGCAAATACATTTCTGGACCTAACGTTACCATTAGGTGTGTTCTCTTTGACGCTGGTCGTATACAACGTGGAGGAAAATGTGGGGAAGTTGTCGTCCACGTCGACGATGGTCAAGTTGAGTTGCTGTGACGCGTTGAGTCCGGATTGGTCCACGACAGTAAGGGTCAGCTGGTCAAGGTAAGGGTAGGGGAAGGACTCGAGGTCAAGTCGTCCACGCACCTGGAACTCCCCTGTAGTGTTGTCCACACTCAGGTAGCTGCTATGATTACCTGATCAGTGGTAATAATAAAGAAAAATATATCTGTGTATATATAAAGTGAGGATTTTAGAACCATCAAATATGTAATGAGGTATTTGTAGTTCAATATGTGATCTGTTGTGGAGTTTAATTTCAGGGTCATGATTATTTTGGGCGACGTGCAAGTTACCTGTGTACACCTGGGTGTGTGCGTTAATCCTGTTACCCGCATTAAAATCGGCTTTCAGCACACCATGTGTGTCGCAAGAGGAGAATATCGATATCAGGTAGCCTGGCTCGCTGATTTGGCTGACGCATGTCATCGCATCCCTGCTGCGTAGACCGATGCTCATGCTGTTGATCACTAGATTGCATGGCTCGGACTCGAGTAATTATAGTTAGAATACTACGGGGTGCGTTAATCCACAGCAAAAACATCATTAATCCTCATACAGGATTTATTCAGAAGTGTTCCGTTTTCTGAGGTCTGTGGGATCGATAGGTTAGGTTCGCTGACTTGGTTGACACATGTCATGCTGAAAAGGACCCGTAAAGGTTTGGCTTAGAATAGGCCTTCAGTAACCCATGTTTACAGTAAATGGCGACTATGCTTTTCATAAGAGGCGACTAACGGGATCGACCGCCATATAGCTGGAATATCGCTGAGCGTGGCGTAAAACTCACTTACTCAGTTCTGACGTCGGTCAGTGCATTAAGTAGACAGGACCAGACAATCTATTGGTTGACATTATGAGCATCGATCTACTCAACTGGGATACAATGACATGTGTCAACCAAGTCAGTGAGTCTAACCACCCGCTTCTGTTTTGATGACGGATCTTGTGTGATGATAATTATGACCGTTTACCTGACAAGGAATACTTCAGCACATCCCCTTTGTCTAGATCGGTGACTCGGACTACTCCGCCGATCACAGTGCCGACCGGAAGTTCTTCAACGATCAGTACAGGGGCTAGTGTCTCGATATTGGGCGGTTCATCTATGACGTCGCTCACGTTAAGAAGAAGACTCTCATTGACGCTAAAATCACCATCACTCATGCTGAAGAGAAAAGTTTTCAGGACAATTGTGCGAAATTGAGCATGGCAATAATTTCAAACACGTCAAGGTTCTATATACTCCGATTATACTTCGTGCCGTATTAATTTAACTAAAACATGTATAGGGAACGCACATCTTACTTGTCCGCCATATCCTAATGCATAATCCACTTAAGATAGCTGGGAAGAGGACTTTTTGACCGGCACGCGTAAAAGCTATTTTCTTTAGAAAATATCAGTGAAATTAAACCGGACATGGAAATGACATCGAAGCACTATTGTGTCCCTTATTACCTTTTCAGTTATTCTACATTAGTAAAATCATAGATGTGCTTTTGCCATATGAATGTGTCAGAAAAGATTTAACAGTTTGTCTATTTCCGCTGACACTGTAATGGAAAACAAGTATCAATTCGCACAGTTGATACATGAGATCTGAAAAGGTTTCTCATGTACGTTTTGATGCATTTGTTTCTTAAATTGAGAACAGCAATGTGAAAATGATAAATAGAATTCATGACTCTTGTTTTTAATACGGGAACCTTCCCTCGTCTTTTTCCCGTTAATCTGCCCAGACAAAATGCACGACAAATAGAGATCAATCTTTGTTTGAATGATGCACCCTATAACAAAAACGGCTACTCGTAATGGACTTTCCCTATACAATTCCAGGCAAAGTATAGTATACACTTGAAAATTTGACCAAAAAATTACAGATATTATCACAATGGTACCAGGATTGAACTGGTCGAAGAAACACTGCACAATTAAGGCCCGTTTCACAGAGCCTGTGCTATCATTAGACATGGTATATTTAGGCAAAGGTCTGGAAGGTGTCTAGACCCAGACTGAAGAAGATCATGATACTACTGCTGACATATACGTGAACAAGGAGGCGGCGGGTTAGCCTTGTGGCTAAAGCGTTCGCTCGTCACGCCGAAGACCCGGGTTCGATTCCCCACATGGGTACAGTATCTTAAATTCATCGCAGGTGACCCCTCCCCCTCCTCCTGATATTATTAAAAGTAAACTCAAATTCACTCACTCACTCACTCACTCACATGAGCAAAGGGAGCTGATTCTTAATCGTTATTGTCGGAATGATTTCCAAACTTTCACTTTAAGACGCAAAATTGTACACTTTCGATTTCCTGGCATCGCGGGCTTATCGGCCCAAAGCAGATATACATTATCGTTTCCTTAATGTAAATCTGGCTAGTTTCTTACCTTACGGAAAACATTCAGCAAACCATGCTTCGCATTAAAGGCGACTATGTTTGTTAGGCGACTAACGAGATCAGGTGGTCAGGCTCGCTGACTTGGTTGACACATGTCATCGGATCCCAATTGCGCAGATCGATGCTCATGTTGTTGATTACTGGATTGTGTGGTCCAGACTCTATTATTTACAGACCGCTGCTATGTAGCCGGAATATTGCTCACAGCGGCGTAGGACTAAACCTACTCACTCACCTGACAGAGAGCATGTAACACTCCTGACTTTCGTGGTCCACGGCCTTCTTCAGCCTCAGCGCAGTTCCATTAACGTAGAAATAGTCAACATCCCCTTCGATCAGTGTGATAGTGAGGTCATCCATATCTGCGTCAAATCCGGTGATATTTGTGATGACGTCATCGATCCCTGTGTTCTCGGGAACGGTTATCCGTCGTGCGAAATCAAGAAACATCGGGGGGTTGTCGTTTATGTTTGTGATAAATATTGTGAAGTTGGTGGTACCGTTCATTGCCTTCAGTCCCTGGTCAGTAGCCATGAGTTCCACACTGTAAAACTGCGACCCTCCAGTTGCCGCATCGCCATCAAGAAGCTTGGCGGGTTGTATCGCCCCGGTTGTTGGATGAATAATGAACACATCTTCAACAGGCATTCCCGTGTCTTGGCATTGGAAATATACAGGTATAAGTAAACAGAGCAGAACAGTATATAGATATTTAAGACTTGAACCATCTGGTTCCTCGTCTTGAAATTGAAAACAAATAAGCACATCATGGAGTTCTTTAACATATCTGGGACAAATATCTACTATATCTACTATATAAAAATATCTACTACAACCAATGATATGATTTAATAAATAGCCGTCGATATCGAGGAACTACACATTATTATTTCATATACACTAAACGACGCTATTAAATCTATGTTTATAGTGTACTAACGGATATAACTTTATTTGGCCACTCCATGTGTTCCATATTTTACTTGAAATTACCTGAAATAACGACTCAGGTTTCTAACAAACTAAATTTGGCGGAGTTCGGCATAGCCATAGTTTACTGCATCGCAGTATATCATTAGGCGAGGATGTCCGTCAGTCCCTTTTTGATTATTCACTATAGTTTTCCCATGAATTGTGTGTTCCCGATTGCATGCGGACGAGCAGAAAGGTTTCATTCAATCAATTTTATCGAGAAGCGACGTCACAAAAATTCTCCCTGAGTATTTTCGACAACGCGCTGATGTGACATGATGTGTACGTCTTATCAGACACCCTGTAGACAATAGGTTACTAAATTAAAGGAAAATAGAACAATCGCACCCACTGTCTACTCCATCTATGGGTAGTAATTCCTTATATTTGACATGGGACAGTGGGGAAGTGGTTAAAGCGTCCTTTCGCCACATCGAAGACCTGGGTTCTATTCCCGACATGGACACAATGTGTGAAGCTCATACGGAGGTGTCTCCGCCGTTATATTGTTGGAAAAGAGCAACAAGCAGCGACATAAAACCAAACTCACTCACTCATATCTGACAGAATATCGTTCAAAATAACTGGATTATGAACTACGATCTTGGGGATTTTATGAAAGGAAGATAGTATAAATATCTCTGTGATATTTTGCTGTGTTGTGAAGGTTTCACTGATTATCATTCCACTTCACCCATGAACACGGCATGAACACTCAAACAACAAATATGTCAGTGCCTTGCGCAAGCACTGGTTGCCTGAATATGTGCGCTATGTGCCTCCGCGAGGTGCCCGTGCAATGACACCTACGAGCTACAGGACTACGACTTATTTTTCAAATTTGTCAAACTTCGCCGTTTGGCGAGATAGTGGCGCCAGTAGAATCATGCAGGAGTCATATGGGCGACGCACGGCGACCGCATGCTGAAATGGCTCCGGTAGGCCCATCTCAGCCCAAATGTGAACCACGCATAATATGGAATCACGATGATGTACGGATTCAAACCGAGGGTGGACACCCCACTGAACGACAGTATTCGTTGTATTTGCATCCAGCAGTTGTGTCAGATTTACTGACGAAAGGGGAGATTGAGGAACGGATCCCTTCATTAGTGAGAGGGAGTGGATGTGATTTTACGCCACTTTCAGCAATATTCCAGCAATATCAAGCCGAACGGTCATAATTCGGCCTCACTTTCCCTGTTGTTGGGAACCAACAGGGATCGCTTCTATTGACCACGGCTCTTCTAAGAAACATACCGTCTGTTATGTTGGTGATGTTGTAAATAAGGTCGCCATCAGGTCCTGCGTCCATGTCGGTGGCTGTTAAAAAGGCCAAGATAGTCCCAACTTCCTCATCCTCGCTGACAGTAATCGATGGAGATGAGATATTCCACACAGGAGCGTACTCGTTGATGCCAACAACCTGAAACACAACTTCCGCTTAAATACATGTCATCAATGACATCACTGTTTTGACGTCAAAATGAACAGATGTGTCGTGTTTTTCATGTATAGAAATTGACTTTACTTAAGAACTAACTAGACAGTGATTTAGAGGAGTACATAAAGGGCATAGCTCCACACGAAAGAACCAGGTTCGATTCGCTTCACGTATCCGATTCATCATTTGGCTGAACAAATCATCAATGATTTCTAAGCTGTGAAATTCAGTCCCCATGGCCATAATGCCGATAACACATAGGAATGCAGTATGTGATGTTGCGGTCAGGGTGGATTTGTCATACAAGAAAGGAACATATATTAAGAAGGATTCGTTTTAAAGATTTTGTCCTAAACCTTTCGTTTGATCTCTTGGTAGATACACATATATAGCTAAGTATTGAAGCAGATCATTAAATCAACTCTTTTCTCAGCATTACTAGAAACGTCCGTAAAATGGCTCATTTCAGTGGCAAACTATCTAGATCCAACCTCGATATCTCTACGGCATACCTTCCGATCAGTCCTCACTATAACCTTGATGCATTCCTTTGCTGGCTCCGCATTGTCACAGTAGCCAGTCAGCTCAGCCACCGTTACAACCGAGCTTGCCAGTGTTAACAAAGACAGTGGCGGCAGCAGCGAAGGTGTGGTCGCAGTGCGGCTCAGATTTGGGGGAAATCATACAGACAAATTGACAAGACCGAAACTTTAAAAACATTTATGCAAGAGCCCCTTCTGCCTCGTTCAGAGAACTTCTCTATGGCTTGTGTTACCAAGTGTAATCGGCTAGATAATTTAAAAAGCGAAAGTGAGTTGTGATTGCTGCGCTCAACTGCCCAGCGTAGACACCTGATTGGCTAAAAAGTCAGCCAAGGGAGGTAATAAATCCATCGGGCTGAGCCTTACATGCATCCAGGGTAATGTGGAGACTTACCGGAACGTATTGCCTGCAGATATCTAGGATGATCTGGGTCAGGCCACAGGCATATGCATCTCTCTTACAAATTTAATGATGTTTTTTGTAAGTTTGCTTCAAACAAGCAGTGTATGGCAATGGTCTTTGATCCAATGACAACGCGTTGGCAGCAATTAAACACGGCATTACATGTAGTTACCATTACAGCTTATTCAGCTTGACCTGAGCTACTCTACATATGCATGACTCGGGAGGTCAAACGTCTCAAGCGACTGGTCGAACTTCATTAAATAGAGGAGCTCGCTGCCTAAAAGCCCGAATAGGAAACATTAAACCATTCGCATCTGATTGTTTAAAGAAACTCAGCACATTGCTGACGATTTTCCGACACTGAGATGTCAAACGCCGACGTCATTTGACAAAGTTGCACCCCTTCACAATAATAGACCCAACCAGTTGTGACACGGTCACGCAATGCTTTAGTATTCACTTGATCATGTCATATGCAGTTTGATGTTACATGGCACCATAAGGCGATCCCACATTAAAGTCGTTTATCACAATCAGTGGGAAATCATTCGAAACGAATCAACAAGTTGGCACACAATTTCACACATTGAAACTATTTAGTATTTAAATATGTGGCGGCGGAGTAGTACAGTGATTGAAACACTCGCTCGCTAACCAAACACCAGAACTGCTCAACCCTTTTCTAATGTGACTGTTGTCTTATGTGCACTATGTGTTAATTAGTGGATATTTACCAGCTTCCCAAACAGTACGGTCCTTATTGATTCCTGATTATCTTTAACTTGTACCATGTAAAGAAGCCTGACAAAATCAGTGTTGTCAGCAGGCCGAATCTGACGGTGAAGCCAACCACCAACGTATCCGAACACAGGTAAGGATTAAGATGGCTTTCGCCTGCTTCATCAACTGGGTCGCGATTCTTAGCCGTGCGACGTCACTTCAGACATGAGTTGAGTTCCAAGTTGACGCTGATACCATCGCTTTGCTGCCACCCTACACGTATGCGTCACCAGTTAACGTAACCGGCGCCATTTACGTTTGCCAACTGCCTTAAACTGACATGACGGTAAAAGCTGACGCACTAAAAAAAGTATATCCTTGGTGTATCGAGATTATTTTCACCGACAGAAATTAAATAATTTGAGAGGTATTGTGCCTGAGACTTACAAGTCACAAACATTTTGTAACCAATTTGCCAAAACAAAACAATGAGGTATTGTTCCAGGCGACGTTAACAACAACGTGTTCAAAACACCCACAGACAAGACACGACATGTTATCCACCTTACATTTACTCCCGCGTGGAATGTGAAAGAGTTCGAACGTCCTGCATTAGGTGTATCTGTGAAGGTGAGTTGTACATCAAAGCTATTACTGCCAAGACTCTCCAGGTCCACAGTCATGTTGGTGGTTACCAACGACATTCCGTCTACTTTGAAGGGAAGCACGTCTTCATTCGTGAGCACAAGTGTTGCTGTGTCATTTCCGTCATTATCTTTGTCGGTACACGTGAACCGAACAAGGGTAACATCTGAAACAATAGTCTCCATTTATTTTACTCCATTTTACTCCGTCTACTTATATGCCGCTGAGTGATTATAGACGATGCTGAATAGTTTTACACTTGTACCAATGATTAATGATTCAACTGTGGAAAGACATCTTACTTTAGCAGCATGTTTTAGAAAATACATTAAAATTCTCCTTATGTAAAGCTGCTGGTTCTACGAAGAAGGATATTTCACATTCCAAGCAATTTTCAAAGGCACATATACAATGTACCAAGAAATATTACGTGTTCCTGCTTAAAACATTTTGGCGTCTCATTTCAGTGGCACATAGAAAATACTTCCTATGTAAAAAAATGCGCTGAAGGATACTTCAGGATCATATTCCTAGCTATTTGCAAGGAAGAATTATACTGAGTGAGTGTGTTTAATTTTACGCCGCACCCAGGAATATTCCAGCTATATGGCGAAGGTCTGTAAATATTGTGGACCAGACAACCCAGTGATCAACAGCATGAGCATCAACCTGCGTGTGTAGTATGGTTCGGATGCCATGTCAACAATGATTTACTGAATGATATAACCACCTTGCATGGACATACATCAACAAAGAAAGCGAGCCTGACCACCTGAGTCTGACCATCAGTTACATGAAGTCTAATCGGGATGAAGATGTATCCAGTACGGAAGATCAGTGTTGCCGCCAGGCAAATTTGAAAGGAGTTAGGATATCCTACTCTAGCTGGAAACAAACTACGCGCAAATATTCCAGTTATTTGGCGGCGGCCTGTACATAGTCGAGTCTGGATCAGACAATCCAGTGACCAGCAGCATGAACTGGATACAAAGACATGTGTCAGCCAATTCAGCGAACCTGACCATCCGATCCCGTTAGTCGCCTCTCACATCTATTCAGTGTAAAGCACAACCTGCATGTATGTGCATGGCCACATACGTTCACTCGATACTCCCTGCCGTAAAGTCAAACATATAAAATGGACCAAGTCTTACTTTCTGGAACATTCTCCATGAGCGTTATGCCATGCACATCCATAGAACAATCAGGAACATTGTCGTTGACGTCTGTAATATCGATGACGAGAGGCTTGGTGTCGGAGTTGTTGGCGGAGTCGGTGACAGTGATGTTCATTGTAACTGACAGTATCCCATTCGGACCATCACGGTCTATGGCCTTGAGGATCGTGAGGACCCCGAGGATGGGGTCGATGGTGAAGTAGTCAATGCCGCTATTACCTGCCCATTATAAACATCATACCTTATATCCCGTTATTTCCAGGTGGGCCTAAACGTCTCTTTTAACAGTATTATAAGTGTGGCAAGGTATGGTAGTTTAATATTTGAGAAAAGCCACGGGTGCAAGACTTAGTGTGATATGGACGATCTGTTGGTTTGTTTTCGTTTGTCATGTAACGCCATATTCATCACGTTTCCAGCTATATGGCTGGTGTCAGTTAATATCAAGTCTGGACCTCAATCAAGTGATCAAAACGATGAGCACCGATCTACATATCTGAGATACAGTCACATGACATGTCAGCCCAGTCAACCAACCTCAACACCCGCTGTACAGATAAATTATGCATGGAACAACACAAACAATACAAACGTGCATATTTGATGTTACCAACTTTTATATAAAATGTACATTTAGTAATCGTTTTAGGTTCAATGAGCGGTCCACTTGTCGATGAGACCTCTTAGGTCAAGCGATAAAACCGTTTGCATGTCCATAAGAATTCTCTGCCGATTTCCTTTAAATAAGTACGACTGTTTCTTGGGCATACACCATCAACATGGTTTTGATACCAAGTGTTCGCGAAACGGTGAGTGTATCCTGTCCCACTCGTGGCATGTCATAAACACATGCAGCGTCCAGTAAATGTTCGTTTCAAACAAAATCGTGAACGTCAAAATAGGGAGTTGCATCGAACGTCATGTTTGTCACTAATGCTTCAAATTCGGAAACACCCTCCATATCTCTATCATAACGCTTTGTAAAATTTCCACTGAGGCCTTGGATGCTCTCATTTTGTGAATATGAATCATATGACTGCTCACATGTATCTCAGAGGTTGTAGACTAATAACACCAAATGGTGTAACATCTCTCATATAATTAGAAATTTTGATTTAGCCCTAACACGTACTTTGTAGACTGTATGTTAGATTATCGTTGGCATCTTTGTCCACCACGTCGAACAGCTTCCCTAACCTGACCCCCTCGGACAGCCCCTCTGGGAGAGACAGAGGGTTCAGGACGGTTATAATGGGGGCCTCGTCAACGACGTCCAGGACCTTTATCGTCAGAGACATTTGAGTCTCAAACTGGCCATCCGTGGCTCTGTAACCAACAAGCAAACAAACAATCACATTGACATTCGCATTGTAAATTACTGGTCATCGACCATATGCGTCCATGTTACTTTAAGTCTTTCAGTGAAACAAACACTAAGGTCATTCGAGTGTGAGGAATTTACTGGTCATCGACCATATGCGTCCATGTTACTTTAAGTCTTTCAGTGAAACAAACACTAAGGTCATTCGAGTGTGAGGCATTAGATATGGGTATCACAGCTGTGTTTTGAACTTTATATGTTTGTGGTGTTCACTCTCATAAATTTATGATTAGGTATTCAATTTATTTGTCAAATATAGATTTTGAGTTTCAGTATATTTTACGTTTACATTTCGATTTAAATGTCTCCGTTTTTGCTGTATTTTGGGTCTCGCTAAGTATACTTGTTCAGCACGTTTTATACAACAAAAATCCACCTGAACATGATAACAAGGATAAAGGGGATAAAGCGGTGTGGATAAACATCTAACACAATGCGACGACACAACTAATTATATTCATATGACAACAATATACAGCTCACTGAGAGAAGACCATTTCAATCACTTGACACATATGGACAATAAGAAGTACAAACAGGAATACGTATTTAACTGTGACATATGTTCATGGCGACTGACATTATATTCTGAGGTCAAATATTAGCCTCCGAAGAATATGGAACCAAGAACACGCCCTTCACAGAAACTAGTTCGTGCCCACTGAGAGCTATTTTCCCAATTCTGTTTTACTTATATTTCTACTGTGATGTATGTTACTTTGCGATGAGAAGGAAATGTGTCTGTTGGCAATGCCTTTATTAAAACTTTTGTGTGGCAAATCTTTACCTACAACCAACAAATCGCCAACGGTTTTTACAGTGTTTCATGTGCTGACGTGTATTTTTGGCAGGTATATATTACAAGGCTGTTTGTTTTTGCATTTCAGTACTTTCAATAGACATTGGGATTGGACTAACCAGATCAAGCACCTTTTCAACAAAATCGCCGAAGTGTTCAAAGCAGCGTAAAACACAAGTTTACGTAGCTGATACTTACGTAAGTGATACAGTAAAACATGTTTCCTCCTCATAGTCAAGACTATTTCGTAATCTCAGATTGCCTGTCTGGACCTCGAACGTATCGGACGCATTTCCATTCACGCTGATGATGACGGTGTCTCCATCCTTGTCGGACACATCGGAAAAGCTGTAGATGACGTCGCCAATATTGACGTCCTCGCGAACAACGACGTCAGATGCAGTCACGTCTAACGTCGGGGCGTTGTCATTGACATTCAAGAGCAATATACTGAAGTTAGCTTGGATTGAGTTCTGTGGATTCCCACCGTCGGACACGTGGATTGTAATGTTGTAAAACTCCACACCTCCTGTTCCTACGTCGCGGTCAAGGTCAGCGGACGTGCGAAGTTCTCCGTTAGCCGCATCTATCTGAAAGGGGTTCCCCGAAACCTTGCCCGAACCTGAGGAGATTTTGTTAGGATAGTTATCTTCAAGAATAAGATAAACCCATTCGCATTTCATCTTATGTAGAGGATCGTACATTGATGGTCACATGCAACGTATAACACAAATTTGCCGATTCTGATCCATACCTTTCGTATGCACTTACCGAAACAAATCATCAGAAATGCCAATCCAACCAATGAAGTTAAAAAAAAACGCGATGAAAAAAGCGTTCAAACGTTCTAAATGAGTTCAGACGATTCACTCGATATCTGCAGGGTATAAGTTTTGATGAGTTTCCACTATACCCTGGATACCGCTGGGAAGTTGAGAGTACGAAAGACAAATAACTTTCTTAAATTATCTAAACGATTAAACGTGGCATCACAAATCATGCGGAGGTTCTACTCAGAAGGATGTAGAGGGAGTTCTTGCATACATGATTTTGTTTAAGTTTCGGATCTGTCAGTTTGTCGGTATAATTTCCCCCAAGTCAGAGTCGTGCTGTGAACAAACCTTCGCAGCTGTGACCCTGGCAAGCTCGATTGTAACGGTGGCTCTGCTGATTGGCTACTGTGAGAAAGCAGAGCCAGCAAAGGGAAATAATAAAATTATCGGGTCATCCCGTGGATCGGAAGGTATGCCGTAGAGATATCGAGGATGACATGTGACATGGCTTAACGGGTAATGTGGGCGTTAAGGTAACAAAACGTTCCACCAAATCCCAGTAATATTTATACCATACTGTACTTGAAATGTAGAATGTAGCATCGTTCCTTAAAGACAGAATATGCACTGTCATACTTGGTTTGTCGCTATTCATATCTAAGGCCCATACAGGTATACCTGAAAATAGTCCTCAAACTATCTCTACATTTAGTGACTAACGCGAAGGTATTCACTTACTAGATGTCAATGTAAGAACGGAATATTCGAGCATGCCATCATTTCCAAGGTCGGCATCAGTGGCAGCAAACGTTCCGACCAGCGTGCCCATCGTGGCGTTCTCGTACACAGTAATGTCAGCAAAACGACTGCCAACAATTCCCGTTGACTGATTCCATTCCGGCGAAAACTCGTTAGCAGGAAGTACCTGTAAATGAAAGACAGTATAGTGACTGACATTGTCACCTTTTATGCAATGCAGTATGGTGCCAGTCTCCATGATCGACGCAACTACACATATCAGTTTGACAAGGAAACTAGGATATACACATGTTGTGGGGAAGACGTTGTGGTGAGCCCGTTACACCGAAGTCAGTGTTCGAACATTCACAAAGGTACAACTTGAAAAGGTGTCGAGCCCATTCTTGTAATACTGCTGCAGCTAAAGTCCGTAACTGTTGACCTATCGACACTGACCTCTACGATGACCAGAGTGGCTGCAGTCTTGGGGTTGACACCACCAGAAGCAGCTGTAGCCTTCAGTGTGAGGATGTACTTGAAGTCCTGGTCCTGAAGACTCTCGTAGTCCACGTTGCCCGACACGGTCAGCTCCAGCCCTCCTACACTGAACACGTTGCCAGCGTCTCCTGACACGATCGAGACGTTGAACTGACCATAGAGTCCCTTGTCTGGATCCGTGCAGTTCAGAAGTAGTATTGTCCCTGCGCAAAGAGGAATTCACAGGCATGACTGTTGACAATGTCATCATAATTCACGACTGACATTTCCGAAATCAATAATAGCAATGTCCTAGTTTACTGAGTAATTTGCGCAACGATCGGTAACACAATTTCCCACAAAACAAAGGAAAGCGACTGATAGACACAAACCTCAAACAACATGTGCAGTTTTTGTGGAGGTAAACATGGATGTGGCTAATCTCTCCCCAGTAGGATAACTCTACATAATAGGTAAGGTGAAGTGAAACGGGGTAACGATTAACGTCCTACTTGATAATATTTCGTTTAAATAACGGCGTGCATGCGTGTATGTGTGCGGCTGCTTGTTCGAGCCCAGACTAAAGCTGGTTTTATAGTGCTAACTCACTGACATACCCTGCCGCAGTTAAGCATGAATACCCCAGTCAGACACATTATACATTATCCATTAACGCCGAGTGCCTGGCAGGGACCAACAAGTGCTAGATTTAACGTCTTTTGGTATGATATAGCTGTAATATTGCTGGGTGCGGCGTAAAACTAAACTCACTCACTCACTCACTTTTGGTATGACGTACCCGAGGATTGAACAGGAGACTTTCCGCTCTCCTGGCGGACGCTCTAACCACTTAGCCACGGAAGCACTCTAACCTACCATACATACCAGAACGTCATGCTCTTCTATGACATCACATATACATGTAATTTCCGTGACGTCATTCCGATGCCATTACCATGATAGCGTCAGCAGTCCTAGCATTGTAATCTAACCAATTCGACTTACGTTGCTGTGGACCCGAGGATTAACCTGGATTTGAATCCCACTACACTCTACAGTGATTTTGTACCCAAGCCGCCATACAATTAAACCAAACATCCTTGTTTTGAGGTGGCTGAGACGTCAGGTGTCAAATGTTTACATGTTTTGCCCGAAGTTTAGGTAGTGGAAACAAAGCTGTCGACTAGCGCTAAGAAATTCATATTTTCTATCCTACCCGTGGTTGAGTTTTCCGTCACGGTGATTGTGTAGGAATTTTCAGAAAACGTTGGGCTGTTGTCGTCTACATCCACGATGGTGAGGTTCAGCGCCTTCACATCCTTCAGCCCTGCCACGTCCTGTACTTCTATGGTCAGATTGTCCAGGTAGGACACGGACATTGTGTCTACGTCCAAGCGACTCAACATGGTGAGAGTTCCGGTTGTGTTGTCCATGTTGAAGTACTTGGCATCAGCTCCTTGGAGAAGAAAGAAATATGCTGCTGTGAATGGTGTTACTTAGATCAGCACTGATGCAGATGGAATTTTGTGACGAGGGACAACATTTTCTAGTTTTCTTGGTTTTCTTAGCTCCCTCAAAGACATTGACCGAAACAGAAAATCACTGAAATCGTCTGTAGAAACTGACACATTGTCGATGAGCACAAGGATCAAAATATAACATTGCCATTGATGATATTGAATAAGACGAGTGATATTGATTATGGTGCCTGAGTGAGTATGGTTTTACGCCACTTTTAGCAATATTCCAACAAAATCAAACCAGGGGATTCCAGAAATGGGTTTCAGAGATTGTGCCCATGTGGAGAATCGAGCCTGATTCTTCGGCGTGACATGCGAACACTTATCTACAAGGCTACCCCACCGTCCCCTGATGACGGTGATCGTGATAGTGGTTGGTGGTACTCATGATTGATAACGTTGTCTTATGATGAGAGTGTGGGTGATCTTAGTATTACTCCAGTTTCAGCAATATCACAAATGGACTTCGTGTGGGGAATCGAACCTGCGTCTTTGAGCGACGAGCGAAGACTTTAATAACTTGGCTACCACACCTACCCGATAATGAAAATTATCATCATCATCGCCATTTGTTTTAAAATAATTCTTAATTCTTTTTACTTCATGCTCTGTATCAGCAAGTGCATCTGGGTAATAAGCACTAAGGATCTTGCCTGTTAGCGTGTACGTTAACACGTCTTCTTTGTCTGAATCCGTTACCAGAAACACGCCTCCGATGACGGTCCCAAGAGGCAGGTCTTCAAGGACAATTCCTGGGGACAAGGGGATCAGCGTCGGAGGCTCGTCTATCACGTCAGTTATTGTTATTGCTAATGTCTCATTGACATCAAATGTTCCGTCGCTAAGTCTGAAAATACATTTCATTACATCGAGTAAGAAATGATTAATGCAGTTAAAACGCCTCTGTTAGTGCCACAGCTAGGGACATAAAAATGAGATTAATAATATGCTCATTTCCCCATAAATATCAAATGCACCAACACCCATTCAACAAGCACGTGGTCATGGCATTTGTTACCCAAGCCAGTGGATCAGTGTACATTCGATTTTCATCCCCAACTCCTTGAGGAGTATGCAACCCTACCTGTCTGTGAGGCGCTTGACGCTTAACAATGACATTATGATTTTACCCCACAGGGTAAATATATCCACGCGCTGGCGGCACATTATCAGCCAAGTCACTCGCCCAATGTGATACTACATGCTACAGGTGTGCCCCCTAATGATGGGTAGTGACAAAGCTTTAAATACCATCAGAATATGAGCTGCCAGGAACTGACGACTCTCTGCGACCAATGGTGCTTAAGGTCGTCTGATGTTTGTCTTGTGCTATCTTTACCTATTGTTTAACGCCGCACTCAGCACTATTCCAGATACATTGAGGCGCTCTGTAAATAATTGAGTCTGAACTAGACAATGCATTGATGAACATCATGAACATCGATCAACGCAGTTGGGATACGATGACAGGCGTTAACCAAGTCAGCCAGCCAGATCCCGTTAGTCGCCTCTAATGACAAGTATCGGTTTTTCGAAGACAATTCTAACCCGGATGTTCCCGGATCTTGTGCGATGTACAGAGGGATCACTACATGGATGACTTAGGACATTTTAATGTACTTTATTTAAAAAATATGATAATAAAAATAAATAGATAAATAAATAAACATTTGAACTGTTGTTTCGTTATAACTGTTATAATATAAAATAAACATTCTTACTGTATAATCAGCATGAAACAATTCTGATTTTCAAAATCCAGTTTTTGAAGAGCCATGATAGACGTCTTGTTATTATAAAAGTAATTAGTGTCTCCTCCAACAATGGACAGTGTCACTGGGTCGCCGTCAACGTCATTTCCGGTAACGTTGACAATGATGTCATCCTTTTTGGCATTGTTTTCTGCTACAGTTACTTGACCTTGAAAATTGATAAAGGCAGGAGGGTTGTCGTTGACGTTGAGGATTTCGATAGTGATATTCTTTGTTGTTTCTTTCGATTGTATGCCTTGGTCGCATGCTGTGATGGTGACGTTGTAGTAGGCGACGCCTCCAGTTACGGTGTCCCTGTCCAGAGCCTTAACGATGGTCACCAGACCATTGTCCGGGTGGATTGCGAAAACGTCGGTTAACGAAGTCCCGGAGTCTACAAACCAATAACGTTTAGATTGGACAAAAATACATATTTATTGACACACTGATAAGATCGTAACAATACCAATATCCCTAAGTTATTTTGTCCAGTATATATGTATATCAGTGACCATGGGCATAATATGAACATTATGTGTTACTCGAATGAACTAATACAGAGGTTTAACTTTCTAATACATTCCAATACGAACTGAAAGACAGTTTAGTCAAAGCTTTATCTGACGCTCATCAGATATATCGTTGTGCCGATTCACACTCACGTACAATGAAGCAATACTGAATCAGACTATTTGTTCATTCTAAACTGATATTTGACATGTTATTGTCATTTTTGCCTCCACAATCTAATCAATGTGTATCAAATCCGTACGCCTGAATAAAACCAAAAAGTGCTATCTGTTAGTCTTCATTGTTCTTTTTTATCCACATTTAAAAAAAATAACGGAATTCATACCATCTTTGACCTCCTTCATCTTGAACTTGACTATTCCATCCTGTAACGCATCTTCATCGGTGGCGATAAGCTGGATGACTGGACTTCCGGGTTGCAGGTTCTCCTGAACTGTGACCGGGATGGGGTCAAGGTCATCATCCCAGACTGGGGCATGTTCGTTCACAGCTTTTACCTAGGAGTGAATAAGAAATGCAGTGAGTTAAACGTTGCCCTAAACAGTTTTTTCAGTTGTTCTTCATGCTGGGTTTAAATTGGGGTTTAATGATAACGTACTAATCAAGATGAAACTAGCGACGTGCACTAGTGTGTACCTTATGGTACTGACACTAACTGTATGGGGCCAAATTACTGAGATACCATAACGATATATAACATAGATATCACACTCTAATGGTAAACTGCCTCCGATCAACCTGTCTTTATTTTGTCCCGTTAGTGCGATCGTTTGTGCCCAGGTCACAAATCAGTGCAAAATTAATCAACGTTGAGCGCGGAGTGTCCTTGGATGTCTGACCGTGTTACACAGCTTGACGCTAGAGACTATCTAGGACTTCAGTCCTGCCCCACATCGTAGAACACCTAATACATGCAGTCTCACCTTTGACAAGTGAGTTTGTTCGACATTCACCCAACAGAAAATGGGTACCCGGAGGGACATGTCATGTGACTATTAACCTCCTAGCCCCTTACAGGCAGCTTGGGTTATCCAGGGTAATAATAGTCAGATTTTGATTACAGCGTCCAGAGAGCAACTAGTTACATGGATACAAAGCGCTATATAAGTGAATTATTTATGCGGATCACCCGCAGTGCATACAACAAGTATGGTTGTTGAGAGCCACAAACCATATTACTTTAACGAGAGAGGAAGTCCTTATTATTTTTCCTTTCCGAAAAAGTTTCCTATGTTACCACATGTAGCGGATCCTAACGTGTGTCTGTTTCAATTGTTTGTACATCACTGAAACATTCATTTCCAACCAATATGAAACGTGTTATCTGCCGTGATATGGCGGGGTATTCCTGAGACAGGCGTAAAATATACTCTCTCATTCCACCGAATTCTGAATTTTGATATTCTTATCCCTGGATTATTTAGTTGTGATTTTAGAAGTTTCCCTGAAAGATACTTGCGCAGCTTTTGAGAAAAATGGATGTGGGAGATGGATGGTAGCATCGTGGTTAAAGCGTTCGCTCGTCATGCCGAGGAGTCGGGTTCGATCCCCTACATAGATGCAATGTGAAAAAAAATATTTTTGGACCCTCAACGTTATGGTGCAGGTATATTTCTTAAAGCTGCGCAAAATATCACTGGAGCAAGTTGTTGAAGGCTACATATATTTACAATTTAAGTCTCAAAATAACGTCAGAAATGCCTAAGAGTTTGAATAATAGTCCGGCATGCTAATTACCTGTTATAAAGGAATTACCACTAACTTACATATCGTGTTTGTCGCCACCTGTGATATAATAAGTGTTACCTCACTCACTCACTCACTCACTCACTCACTCACTCACTCACTCACTCACTGGGCTACCAAACGTATTCATTCATACCGTGACAATGACAACGGCGTATGCTGTGTTGGGTATGTCTGCCGTGGGCTTGTCCTCCGCCATGATCGTCAGGACGTAAGTGTAGTTTCTGTCTGCTAGGCTCTCATAGTCAATTTTAGACCCGTTAGCAAGGAGTTGGAGCGTCCCATTCTTCATGCTGAACACTGGGTCGTTTATGTCGTCTCCTGACTGTATAGTGATGTTCACGTCGCCATTGGATCCAGAGTCATCATCCGTACATGTCACAGTAACGACAGGAGTGTCTGTAAAGAGAAGACAATGTTTCTGACCTGACCTGGGTACCAGAAACAGAAAATATAACAACGGCAATTGCAAACACCGGAGTGTAGATTTTAACCAAGAATAAAGTAACCACCCATCATTTTGCCAACTGCTACAAGTTACAGGGTCGTTCATTCCATGTCGCATTTCATTTCCTACCAGGCGCATTCAGACACTTTTACATTGACATTCACTTTATAAAACTGCCCGTATTGACATATGTCCGGAATAACCAGTATTCGGTTTTAGGGTTCTCACCTGGTCCCGAGTTCTCAGAAATGCTGGCGTAGTACACGGATGAGGAGAAGACAGGCGGGTTGTCGTTCATGTCCATGATAGTGATGTTGAGGTAGGCGCTTGTGTTGAGGCCGCCGGAATCAATAACCGTCAATATCAACATGTCCATGAACTTGGAGCCGTTCTCATAGTCAATACGTTTCATGATCTCAAATTTCCAGTCTTCCAAAACAGTGAAATAATCCGAATGAGGCCCTGGTGACATGAAACAAATTTCATCAGAAAGCCGCCCAAAAAAGTGCATCTTAGAAAGAAATTGGATTCAGTTATTGAAGGTTTCCATATATGAAGGTCTCCAGAATCTGAGGTATAAAACATAATCTCATTAACAACGGCTATCTCGTAACGGCACATACACATACTCTTGCATGAACGTCGTCACGAGACCAAAATATTCTCATCTGCGACGTTAAACTCAATCTCACCTCACCCTTAAACAGGCTTGAGACTTTGCACCCATGTTGTGAATAAAGACCCAGTCATCTACGGGACATTCGTAAGCTTCTGAGCTTATACCACAGGGCTAACCAAAACACAGTGCCTGCGATATATTGTTACTGCAAGAAGCAGTAACAACTAAATGCCCCCATCCATGGCACAAGAAGTGTTGCAGCCTGTGATTCACTACACAATAAATGCCGTAAACTCTGACACGGTTCTTGTCGTTACCCGTTATGTAAAAGTGTTCCGTATCATTCTTGTCCTGATCACGGACCAGGAAGCCTCCGTCTACAGCCGTCCCAATGGCCAGTTCCTCGGGTATCGCCACCGGGGTAATGATCACTTCCGGCCTCTCATCGATGACATCCCCGATTCGAATTGTCAACGTTGTATTGGTGGTGCCGATACGGTCAGAAGCGCTGAAACATCAGCAGTCAGTCGGGATGAGGCATGTGGACTAACAGCTATATGCTGATACATTTGGTTTTTCATCTATCATACTTATTATGTTTTTTTTCTAAATGAATGTCAGATTTTCGAACATACAGGAACGAAACGTGAGTCTTTTATGAAAAACACGTCACAATTTAATTCTGGACTCACAAAAGTCCAGAAACTCTCAGCACTGTGGCCACTCTCTCACAAGGGATTTCGCAAAATTAAACATACAGCTGTTATGCATGTGTGCTAAGGATGAAAAAATGAAAACAAATTTTTTCGAAAACTCAAAATTTAAACTCGCTCGCCCATGGGCACGCCCATGGGCGAACAGTGGCCAATGGGTAGGCCCATGGGCGAAAGTGTTTAATTTCATCCAGAATAAATGTTTTGGAGGTTGTAAATGAATGAAAAAATGTTGATAAGTATCATGACACAAATTTCAGCTTGTTGTGACTTGACTCTGCTAACTGACAGCGATTTTAAAAAATCTCGCCCATGGGTGAAAAACATATTGGCCCATGGACGAGAATAATTAATTTCATTGAAACTACATGTTTTTTTTCAGGCTTTGCAGCTTTTCAATGAATGAACGTGTATTTATTATTGTCTTCACACGAAATTAAGCTTATTTTGACTTAATTCGGCTAATTTAGATTCATTTTTCAAAACGCCTCGCCCATGGGCGAAAACCATTTGGCCCATGGGTGAGAATATTTACTTTTACTCAATATTAACCTTTTCCCATGTTTTGGAGGTTGTGAATGGATGAAAGTATGTTCATAAGTATCATGTCACAAAATTCAACTCATTTTGAATTAATTCCGTTAATTTAGAGCTATTTAACAAAATCTCACCCATGGGCGAAAAACATTTTGGCCCATGGGCGAGAATATTTCCTTTTACCCCCAAACCCATCTTTTCCAATATTTGGAGGATGTAAATGAATGAAAGTACATTTATGAGTATCATGACAGAAATTTCAACTCATTTTGACTTAATTCCTCTAAATGAGAGCAATTTTGAAAACTCTCGCCCATGGGAGAAAGACATTTTGGCGATTTTGAGAGTATTTGCCTTCACTCAAAATACATCTTTTCCTGTGGTTTGGAGGTTGTAAATGAATGAGGATATATTTATGAGTATCATGGCACAAAATCCAACTCATTAGGACTTAATTCTGCTAATTGAGACCGATTTTCAAAAACATCTCGCCCATGGGCGAAAAACATTGGGCCCATGAGCGAGAATATTTCCTTTTCACTCCAAATACATCTTTTATAATGTTTTGGAGGATGTAAATGAATGAAAGTGCCATTGTGAGTATCATGGCTCAAAATTCAACTGATTTTGACTTACTTTTGCGAATTCAGGAAGATTTTTAAAAATATGCCAGAATAATCACTTTTCCTCAAAATACATCTTTTCCTGTGTTTTGGAGGTTGTAAATGAATGACGATATATTTATATGTATCATGGCACAAAATCCAACTCATTTTGACATAATTCTGCTAATTTGTAACAAGTACAAGAATCTGGACTTCCACTTAAATTTCCATAGCTTTTTTTATTGTCTTGGGGGTTGTAAATTTATGAATGAAGTGTGTTTATAAGTATCACGACAAAAAAATGAAATCATTCCGGTCTTAATTCGACTAATCTCGCTCGTGGACGAAAATATTTTCGTTTGCTTGTTTTCTTTATTTTGCAAACATATGGTTTAAAAATAGATGAAATTCGAATGAAAATTCAGTTTAATTTCGTGAGTTTAGTTTTATGTCGCACTCAGCAATATCCCAACAATATGGCGGTGGTCTGTAGATAATCGTGTTTGGATCAGACAATCCAGTGATCAACAGCATGAGCATCAATCTGCACAATTGGGAACTGATGACATGTGTCAACCAAGTAATCGAGCCTGACCACCTGATCCCGTTAGTCACCTCTTACGACACGCATAGTCACCTTTTATGGCAAGCATGGGTTGTTGAAGCCCTTTACTTCCAGCAACATATACAGTACACTTAGAATGCTAAGCCTTGAGATTCTTTTGAATTTAGGTATTCTATAAATATAACAAAATTCAACCTATATCTATGAAGTTGAAGTTATTTGTGAAAGCCCTAATCAAGAGTGACCAAACTGCGAAGACTATGCTGGGACACATTAATAAACGGTGTTGTGAGATCTTTAGACTGTATTGAAATATGTCTTGTCAATTCCACTGACATTCACCAAATGTACCTACTTAGTAGTTTGAAGTGTACCTACCCAGTTTAGCATGTTTCGTTTTAATAGTGTGGTCTCCATTTTTAGTAATTCCCGTTTGCCCGTCCCGGCTTTTCTTCGTTCGAGGTTTTATGGGGTATTCTCCTATTTGTCAGACCAGAAATAATCTACAACAGGGGTAGGCCACTCCCTTGTTTTCTTTACCATTTGTACTAATTAGTATGCGTCTCCTCATGCTCCAATGCACACAGTGACCTGATTCGTCTCCATCGCAACTTAGGCTGCGTTTAACAGTACTTCAGCCAGTTTACTGTATCAGTCGAAATCTTACAATGAATGAATGAATGAATGAAGAGCAAGAAGTATATGTGAATGAATGAAAGAAATGATAAAAGAAAGAAGTACATATGTGAATGAATGAAAGAATAAATGATACACCACGGCCATTCCTTCCAAAACATGCTAAAAAACGCAAAACTATCGTTAGATCACATGTGTTAACATCAGCTTGTTATTGTCTAACTGGTCAGACGTAACAATTGTCAGACAGGTTAAAACAACAAACTATCTGGTTGACTGCACAGCTGCCTGTTGACGTAGTCTACCCACATCACCTACTTTTCCTGCGTAACCTTCATCTACATCACCACCCTTAATATATTGAGCAGAGAGCTGTATAGCTGTAACCACTGAACCGTGGCGTCTCTCTGCTCCCAAGTTCCCAAGTGGGTGTGTCCTTCTCTACCTCTTCCATTAATCTTAAAACATCTAACAAGCTCAACGGATGCATCTTTTTATTAAAATGTGATGTTATACATAATCATAAGAGTATTTGTATGTATTATTCAGTTGATAAATTATTATATATATATGTATGACACGCTGGACAGGTCTAGGGCATTTTGTGTTAATTTACCATTCCCATTTTCATAATGCTTAAAAAAGACACTCATTAATCTATCACAGAGGTTTGTCATTCCTTCACTCCAACGTGGTTGCTAAATCCCCTATGATCATAGTATATCGACTCTGCCATACCCAATTCACCTTATCCTGAGAAATCAACCAGTCATGACATACCCACATCGCCTAATTAATTTTCCGTACCTATCGAGTAAAAAATACATAAATTGAGTGGGCGCCTTGTTAACTAAAGGGAGTGAGCCTTGTAGGGAGTACCCTCACTCTCACAAACCCACATATTGAGGAGAAGCGGCCGTGTTTGTCGGGGATTTTTCTGGCTTTGCTAAATAAATCGTACATAAACATGTAAAATATTTTGCTTTGATTCTGTAACTACCCACATTGTGACATTGAGACCATTTTGATTTATTGAGTAAAATACGATTGAATAGTTTTTCAGTTTGAATCTGGCCACTTTAGCGCTCTATCTTTTTAAACGAGGCGTGCATTGTTTAAATTAATTGACTTATCTGTTTTTGCTTTGTTTGGGTTTTTTTATTGCTAGTGGCCCAGCGAGTGAGTCTGCTTTGATACCTGTAAATTTATTCTGACGTTTGACGAGCGGGACGTAAACAAGAGCATATATGGAGCCACTGCATCAATACGTATTAAAGTGTTTGAAACATTATTCGAGACCAGTATTTGTACACAACTGATGAAATGTACCTGAAAGATCAAGGTTCATAAGAACTACAGGGCACATTTCTCCTACCCCATTTAAGAATGTCCATTTCTGATTGGTTCACGTGGCCTTGCGAGGGAGAATAGATCATTAAGTGTTACCCCGCCACGTGGGAAAAGCCTGCATCCACGGCAGTCAGTGAACTGTAAAGCAGTGGTTCGAATCGACTATAGTTAGTACCATGTTAATATAATACATGGTTTCAGCTTCTTTTGATGCTCTGTTTACATAAAGTGATATTTAAACATCCGTTATGGTAAATACGGTGTAGCAATGTGATGAAGAGTATGCGGGTTTTCTTCATCCCATTTCATCCACCGATGAGAATGGTGGTATCCTTTTTTGGTTCACACCCGGATTGTCGATTGTTTTATCAAATACACAACAGGACTGTCGAAAAGCAGTGGAGTGTGACAGTGCTCAACACTGTTCTCATGACACTCGGAGCGTCGACGACCTTGGAGAACTTGTGCCCGACAATAGCAGGACCTGTCTCTACGCTAATTAACGAGCTAAAACACATACACAAAGACATCGGTGAAAGAATGAGCTGTGGAACCAATTCCTGAATGATAGTCGTCGCACGAACAGTAGTCGAGAAAGTTGGCGTCATCGTGAATCGAGGGTCTGTGAGCATGTAAACTGCATATTGTGACACAGTGGCCACAATAAAGAATAAAGAAGAACTTGACAGAAGGCTTCAGCGTCTCAACGAGCAGCTCCAAAGACAAGAGATTTCCGTAATGAGCTGTGCTCATCAGACTGTCTGCCTCGCTCATAGTGACCACATTACCGTACTTTATAACGTATTTGGTTTTCCTTTATGTCCGGAGCGTCGAACGCCATAGTGTTGACACTTGATTACCTCCTTACGTAATACCCGAAACATCGAATTTACAAAAATTTCAATTCAATTTTAGACAGCTCAGGCAAGTCGTTTGTTTAAGGAGTAAGAGGATTAGGAGGCATGGTCGACTAGATTTCTTTGTTTAACTAATCCCACACGGCCTTCACCAATAGAGGGAATGATTTCTGTTCAGTTATGACATTGCTGTTCTCCATATGTCTCTATTTTCTCCTCACATCTCCATGTTGTTGTATATTTGTGTGTTTTGTAACTCTGATTGGGACTGGTGAACAAGCTTTACTGTACCTCACCCATACAGCATATAATACAAAACATAAATGAAGCATGTGTCGTCATCCATATGAACTATCATATAATAACATATGCATACATATCATTACATCAAATACAACAATCATATAGGTAAACATGAAAAATAGAGTTATGGTTTGTTGTGTCTGACTAGCTCTTTGTAGAAACACTGAACATTTGTGAGAAAGTTTTTAACAAGTTAATTAGTTTCCTGTTAAAAAATTAAAAATCAAGCTTTGTGTTTTATGATAAAATCGTGGACGGATTCAACTATTTTCTGGTTTTCACAGTGAATAAGTTCTTTTCCGTTCACCGAAGTCATCATAGACCACAGTGAGAAAAGGTCGATCTTCAAGCAGTAAGGAAGACCATGATAGCGTATGGAGTACGTGTGTCTTGGTCATCTCCTCCGTTACCCCCTCCCCGAATCCACACCCCACCAGGGCGTGTAGGACGTGTCTCGGTGGATAAAAAGGGACTCCTATAACTCCATATACCCCTAATCACAATGCTATAATTTGTCGTTTTTGTTATATTGTATGGTACTGGTGAAGTGTTAATCAAAGCAATATTTTGCTTGCTAAACGAACCACATTCTTTGAGAATCAAAATATGTTTTAAGCACATTTCCAAAATTGAAATGCAGCATGCACACAACAACTAAATTGGAAGGAATATCGTGCCGGACAAGGTTTTCCAGAGCACCTGCACATAAATGTCAATGTCTTTCAAAGACTACTATGTGCAGGTCTTGCAAAAGGACAAAGCAGGTATGCTTGACAAAGTTCTTGCAAAGGGGGTTTATACACAACACCAAAACCAACTGGTCAGCTCGACGCCTTATAAAACAATCAATTCGAGATTTCCTTTGAATGTGAGATATTTGGCTGCGCGTCTTGCGCAATCAGTCTTTTTCATCCATATACACTCACGAACACCTGTTCATTTCAAAGCTGGTGTCCCCTAATGACCTAATGTAATCCATGGATGAATGTTGTATATGACAAGTGAAATACACTTGAAAGCGGCAGCTGTTTTACTCCAATAAACAAGACCAGCGGACGAGACATGACTTTTTCGGCGCAAATTGTCGTAGGCGCTTTGCGGAAATTACGTAAGTGAACGCGGAAGAAACATAAATGTCATCGTTCCGCTCAGTTTCCATTGTCTTTGCGAGTTATGCTGAGATACTCAACAAACTGAGATAAAAGTAAAAATGATGAAAAAGTGGAAATCAGTGTGTGGATTAGAACTTGAAAATCACTCATGAAGTCTCTGACAAAGTAATATCTGTTCAGGTCATGATCATTTGGAAAAAACACGGAAGTTCTATGGATGTACAACTTCTTATAAGGTAAGCAGCATTTCGGCGTAGCTGTTAAACTCGTTATCAAGAAAGGGATATCTTACAGGTAGTCCTGTAAGTTAAAACTTTGTTTGTTGTTAAACCCCAACGTGGTCAAAATCGTTTGGTGTAGTGACAACGGTGTTGTTTTATGGGATTAGATTACGGATTATACGGATTTTCTATAAAAAAAAAAGTAAAATGTGTGTCCTCAGGAAACGAAATAAGACACGTGTACAGGAATGTAAGTGAATCGATGTTGGCGAGTTCAATCAGTGACTTCAGTTAATAAAATGGGCTTTCAGTTCACTCCTTCCATTAGTAATGAGTTATTTAGTTTCTTGATAAAATTGCCTGCAAGGTGAATGTTGAAAATGACAGTTTTCAGGATCATTTTAACAACTTCAGTTATGGCAAATGCGCTGCTATGCTTCACATTTCGTCTTACTTATTTTACGGGAAGATACCTTTGTGTAAACAGCTATATGTTCATTTTGAGAACTGGTAAAAAGGGAGAATATATAAGGAATTTTGAAAGACTGCAGATCAACAGTTCCAGTTGTCTCAACAACATAATTTCTAAAATACTTAGAGACCACAATCACGAAATCCAAAGTAAATCTTTTCGAGTGAAGCAAAAATAGTGAAAATTTATTTAAAAAATAGAAAAGTAAATGCAAAGTCAATCTTGATTACATTACGTATTCCTCATAGCCCGATATAATGATTACACATTAATAGTATGGGTACGTTAATCTATAGTTTAAACCAATCTCCTCAAGTAATCGGGACTGGATTGGCAAGCATAAACATACATATCAATGCCGCTCCATACCAATAATATAATTACATAACACACATGATAACAACACTTCATGTTCCGCTCGTCAAACGTCAGAATAAATTTACAGTTATCAAAGCAGACTAACAGGCCCGCTAGCAGTAAAACACAAAACAAAACAAAACAAAACAAAACAAAACAAAAACAAATAAATTAATAAATCCAAATGAATAGATGGAATACTAAAAACCACCAAAATATGCACGCCCCCTTTAAACAGGTAGAGTGCAAAAGTGGCAAACTGGTAAAATATGCCAAGATTCAAACTCAAAACTATACAATCGTATTTTACTCGATAAATCAGAATGGTCTCAATGTCATAATGTGGGTAGTTACAGAATCGAAGCAAAATATTGTACATATATGTATCATGCAATAATAATTTATCAACTGAATAATACATAAAAAATACTCTTATGCATGCGTTGAGCTTGTTAGATGTTTTAAAGATTAATGGAATAGGTAGAAAAGGACACCCCCACTTGGGAACTTGGGAACAGAGAGACGCCACGGTTCAGTGGTTACAGCTATAGGGCCTTCTGTGCTCTCTGCTCAATATATTAAGGATGGTGATGTAGATGAAGGTTACGCAGGAAAAGTAGGTGATGTGGGTAGACTACGTCAACAGGCAGCTGTGCAGTCAACCAGATAGTTTGTTGTTTTAACCTGTCTGACAATTGTTACGTCTGACCAGTTAGACAATAACAAGCTGATGTTAACACATGTGATCTAACGATAGTTTTGCGTTCTTTAGCATGTTTTGGAAGGAATGGCCGTGGTGTATCATTTATTCTTTCATTCATTCACATATGTACTTCTTTCTTTTATTATATCTTTCTCATTCATTCACATATGCACTTCTTTCTTTTATGATTTCTTTCATTCATTCACATATACTTCTTGCTCTTCATTCATCCATTCATTCATTCATTCATTGTAAGATTTCGACTGATACAGTAAACTGGCTGAAGTACTGTTAAACGCAGCCTAAGTTGCGATGGAGACGAATCAGGTCACTGTGTGCATTGGAGCATGAGGAGGCGCATACTAATTAGTACAAATGGTAAAGAAAACAAGGGAGTGGCCTACCCCTGTTGTAGATTATTTCTGGTCTGACAAATAGGAGAATACCCCATAAAACCTCGGACGAAGAAAAGCCGGGACGGGCAAACGGGAATTACTAAAAATGGAGACCACACTATTAAAACGAAACATGCTAAACTGGGTAGGTACACTTCAAACTACGAAGTAGATACATTTGGTGAATGTCAGTGGAATTGACAAGACATATTTCAATACAGTTTAAAGATCTCACAACACCGTTTATTAATGTGTCCCAGCATAGTCTTCGCAGTTTGGTCACTCTTGATTAGGGCTTTCACAAATAACTTCAACTTCATAGATATAGGTTGAATTTTGTTATATTTATAGAATACCTAAATTCAAAAGAATCTCAAGGCTTAGCATTCTAAGTGTACTGTTATATGTTGCTGGAAGTAAAGCTCTGTGTTCGGGACCCATGAAGATCTGGAGTAGAAGAGGGCTTCAACAACTCATGCTTGCCATAAAAGGCGAGTATGCTTGTCGTAAGAGGTGACTAACGGGATCGGGTGGTCAGACTCGCTGACGTTTGCTGACACATGTCATCAGTTCCCAATTGTGCAGGTCGATGCTCATGCTGTTGATCACTGGATTGTCTGATCCAAACTCGATTATCTACAAACCGCCGCCATATTGTTGGGATATTGCTGAGTGCGACATAAAACTAAACTCACGAAATTAAACTGAATTTTCATTCGAATTTCATCTATTTTTAAACCATATGTTTGCAAAATAAAGAAAACAAGCAAACGAAAATATTTTGAGTTGAATTTTGTGCCATGATACTTACAAATATATCGTCATTCATTTCAGGCCCCCCTAAGTAATTGAAGGAATTACAGCAAATTTGAAGGAATTGCATCTCAAATGTAAACAAACGCAGCCCACTCGCGAAACAATTGCAGCGATATCGGTAATTTAGCGGTAATAACAGAAATACATCGGCCCTATCGGAAGCAATGTCGGTAATACTGGAAACACGATCGGCCATCTTCGGAGATTTTTCGGTCGCGAGCGGAAACTCACGCAGCAAAACATGGCGTCGTTGGAAGAAGCACCCGTCTCGGTGAGATTTGTTTTTAGTTTCTACTATTACATTTTTATACTTATCCATCTTTGACCACCCGTGTTGAATGCGTTTAGGTATGAGGTGTTGTCGGGGCAATAGCTTATGATTTTAGGAAAAGATAGTCACTCTAGGAGAGCGTCACAAGTCATGCCCCTGTAGTTTGTTTACATCTGAACATTGAAGTCGTGCCGATGATTACGAACGTGCGCCAGATATAACATCAATTTTTTTGTAAAATGTGTTTAAATTTGTCAATTGCACTTCGTAGCAAGAAAATTTATGGCTCATAAACTTCTTCATGGCGCACGTTCATGATGTTCGTAATCATCGGCACGACTTCGATGTTCATGATATGAATTTTGTGTCATGATACTCACAATGGCACTTTCATTCATTTACATCCTCCAAAACATTACGAAAGATGTATTTGGAGTGAAAAGGAAATATTCTCGCTCATGGGCCCAATGTTTTTCGCCCATGGGCGAGATGTTTTTGAAAATCGGTCTCAATTAGCAGAATTAAGTCCTAATGAGTTGGATTTTGTGCCATGATACTCATAAATATATCCTCATTCATTTATAACCTCCAAACCACAGGAAAAGATGTATTTTGAGTGAAGGCAAATACTCTCAAAATCGCCAAAATGTCTTTCTCCCATGGGCGAGAGTTTTCAAAATTGCTCTCATTTAGAGGAATTAAGTCAAAATGAGTTGAAATTTCTGTCATGATACTCATAAATGTACTTTCATTCATTTACATCCTCCAAATATTGGAAAAGATGGGTTTCGGGGGTAAAAGGAAATATTCTCGCCCATGGGCCAAAATGTTTTTCGCCCATGGGTGAGATTTTGTTAAATAGCTCTAAATTAACGGAATTAATTCAAAATGAGTTGAATTTTGTGACATGATACTTATGAACATGGGAAAAGGTGAATTTTGAGTAAAAGTAAATATTCTCTCTATTCTCTCTCTAGCCGAATTAAGTCAAAATAAGCTTAATTTCGTGTGAAGACAATAATAAATACACGTTCATTCATTGAAAAGCTGCAAAGCCTGGAAAAAAACATGTAGTTTCAATGAAATTAATTATTCTCGTCCATGGGCCAATATGTTTTTCACCCATGGGCGAATTTTTTAAAATCGCTGTCAGTTAGCAGAGTCAAGTCACAACAAGCTGAAATTTGTGTCATGATACTTATCAACATTTTTTCATTCATTTACAACCTCCAAAACATTTATTCTGGATGAAATTAAACACTTTCGCCCATGGGCCTGCCCATGGGCCTACCCATTGGCCACTGTTCGCCCATGGGCGTGCCCATGGGCGAGCGAGTTTAAATTTTGAGTTTTCGAAAAAATTTTTTTTCATTTTTTCATCCTTAGCACATATACATAACAGCTGTATGTTTAATTTTGCGAAATCCCCTGTGAGAGAGTGGCCACAGTGCTGAGAGTTTCTGGACTTTTGTGAGTCCAGAATTAAATTGTGACGTGTTGAAATATATTTTATCCTCCCTGGGCGGTGGGGTAGTCGCGTTGTTCAAGCTTCACGTCGAAGACGCAGGTTCGATTCCACACTTGGGAACAATGCTTGAGGCCCATTTCTTGTGTCCCACGCTGTGATATGGCTGACATACTGTTAAAAGTGGCGTAGAACTATACTCACTCACTAACTCATCCTCACTTAGTGCGGAAACTACTCTGAAAAGAAGCCTCTCAAAGACATTATTTGCGGCCAGAATGTGTGTTGACAAATTCTAGTTAAGCATGATCAACACCACTGAAGTTGACACGCACCTGTAATTAGAAATTAAATTAAATCTAGGAATTAACCTGGCGCAAAACCAATATTCCGGGAAACATGGACTTCGAACAAATGCAGTTCATCTGACAATTGCTGCACTGACCTGATCGTAACATCGAATGAACACCGGGTCTCATAATCCAGAGGTCTGATGTTGTACAGTATGTTGCCAGTAATATTGAACATGTCGGTGTAATCTCCGACCACGCTGTATGTGACGTTGTCATTCTCTGGGTCCTTCGCTTCTACTGTGAAGATCTCCACTCCGGTGTCGGCCGTCTCGTCCACTATGAGGTTGTGGGTGCCATCAGCAGATGGAGAGATAAACTTGGGACGAGAGTCTGGGTAGAAACAGTCCACAAAATGATATCTCCTCTTACTTGAACTTTCATACATGTGAGTGAGTTTAGTTTAGTTTTAGGCTGTTTTATGCAATATTCCTGTATTAATACGACAGGGAACACCAGAAATGGGCTCCAAACATTGTATCCATGTGGGGAATTGAACGCGGGTCTTTGACCTCACCACGCTTTAACCACTACGCTACCTTACAAACTTTTATACACTACGGTATAACTACGGTTACAGCGAACTCAGAGGGAGAAATAATTTTACTTCCTTATACCAGCAGTTCGTGACACACATTTCAAATAAATTACTCAGTAAGTATAAGCAGCAGGGATACAAATCAGTTTTTCGTTTCAAAAGTACTGGGAGGTCCCATCAAATCAGCAAACTCCTAAAACACCAAGCAAGCATCGACACCATCTTCTCTGGCTCTCCATCCCTCAGGACCATCCTCCACGCCAATGGCTAAAACTCACCCTCCAGCATGCAACCCCCAAAAGGATTTACAAGATCAAAAGTGAATGTGGCGATTCATATAGAGGTGAAACCTCCCGCCCCGTTGACACCCGCATAAAAGAACACAAATCCTCTATAGTCAAAGCAGACAGCAAAACGGCCCTCTCAAACCATCAAAAAAATTCCCCACTCATCGAATCTAGTTCGACGAATTCGAAGTCCTTTCAACCAAAAACCAGGACTTCACAAAAAGGAAACAGTTGGAAGCCATCGAAATCCGCCGCCACAAACCTATGATCAATAGATACCAAGGATACTATATACCATCGGCCTATGAAGAGCTAATCAAACCATAGACTATCTAAGCACTGTGTCTGTTTGTTGTTACTACCGGTCTATGAAGAGCTAATCAAACCATAGACTATCTAAGCACTGTGTCTGTTTGTTGTTACTACCGGCCTATGAAGAGCTAATCAAACCATAGACTATCTAAGCATTGCGTCTGTTTGTTGCTATTACTCATTCCCACTGGTCATTGTCTTCAACACTAGTGCTCTTTGCTGTTTTAGTTCCCCACTGGTCTCTTCAAATTGGACCACTTGTTTACTCTATCACATGCTGTTGTTAATGTTAATCCGCTGTTTGTCACAACATACCATATAAGCTTCTCACTATTTGGTTGTATTTGCATTTAGCTATATCGAAACGTCGCTCAACGTAAAAAATAAGAAGTTGTAATCCATAAGCTGCATGTTTCATTTGTGACGCACCAACTTCTAGAATGCCCATTTATTTCTGCAGTTTGGACAAACTCAGTTAAGTTAATGAAATAATAGAATAAAACAAATGTGAATATGTGTCGGGTGTGTATTGAGTAGTTTGAAAGCATGAAAACGGTGAATGTGAAATGTAAGTCAGGCTGTTACCATAGATACTCTATTCTGTGCATGCTGCCATCAATCTAGGTTTAGGTGACAAAGAGACACATGGATATATCATATACTCAATTTCCTGAAACCTCATGTCTCAAGAAAATAATATGCCCCCAAATTAGGTTTGTTTGTTATTTAAAGTCGCCCCGGCAATATTTCACCTATATGGCGGCGATCTGTAAAGGACCAAGTCTTGACAAGACAACCCAGTGATCAACAGCATGAGCATCGGCATACGATAACATGTGCCAACTAGTCAGTGAACCACACCAACGCGCCATATAATCGCCTCTTACGACGAGCAGAGGTTTCTAAAGACGGATCGAAAAGTATTTAAGGGGCAACTCCGGATGGGTATCAGTGGTTATAATCATCGATTTATGCAGTTCCCATGATATTCTCACCTATGTTGACAAGTGCAACCCCGCCGTTGTCATGATTCACTGTGAACGTGACGGAATTGAGATGAAATTCTCCACTGTAGTTTGTGTGTAGGAACATGCCTTCTCCAATAATGTATCCAGTCCCTAGTTCCAAAATGCCATGGTTGTCCCACTTCATCCAGAAATACCTGGGATTGTCACAGTCAAGGAAATGACCTTCTATATAGTCTGTGGGACTACACTGGCCAGTTTCATCACAGTGGGTTGACGGAATGAGAAGGGTGTAATTGTTCTCCTGGTAACCAAGGTAGACCATCACATACCCCTTTGAGTTGTCCAGAGCCTCTGCGAAAGTGATGATGAGGTTCTCACATGCCTGGATGCCGAACATGAGCCAGTGGACATGGATTGGGCTGAAGCCAACATCAGCCAGGTTGATGATGGTACCCTTAGACAGAAGCAATTGTTCCCATCGTCCTGAACAAATGACACAAACGTTTTATAGTCTTACATTCATATTTAATTTACATTTAGTCACCGAAATGATTGTATATACCCATGGAAACAAATAAGGGAAACACACGAAATGTCCAAGTGTTCCTTTTTTTCCTCAGGTTCCTTCACAAGGTATGTGTTACACTGTAGGTGAAATTCTGGAAACAATTAAAGGAAGCTTGTTCTTTCATGTGTTCTCTTATTTGTTCCTATGAGTATATATTATACCGGAAAAAAACGTTTCTGAATCATCTTTATAAATTGTATGTACCATAAATAGAACCCAGATACTCTCTTCGTTTTAGAAGTTGTGGTAATCGAGACTTGTTACATGTTCTAGACTTTCATGGAATATATTAATGGGTGTATTTGTTGCGAGATTTTATGTGATGTGATAGGTGAATGTTTCCGGGCAAGACTTGGTTTAGTCCCTCAGTTAGGTTGGAAACAAATGGTGAATCTCTTCTGTTTGATTTGCACATTAGAGTAATTGAATTGAGGTTTAGGCCGCTGTTGGCAATATTCCAGTACTACTACGACGGTAAACACCCAAAATGGATTTCACATATGGTACCCATTTGGGAGATCGAACATCGGGCTTCGGCGTTACGAGTGAACGCTTTAACCATTAAGCCACCTCCCTGCCCAATAAAGATGAATCTTATTTTATCCTAGTATATAATTAATATAAGACACCTCCATTTTCCCCGGTATATTATAAGTTGACGAGTAACTTTAAGGTAAGAAACTTTATGGATTCTTCATTAATCGTATTTCTCTATAGAATCTCATACCGTTACACGGTTGTCAAGCAGGAATCTGTGTGTACTAGTGTTTGTAAAGTGTACTTAGTAAAGTGTTTCTTCATCTGCACTATACGGCTTTACTTCCGTACCCGTGTTCTCGCGATCCGATATCTCCAATAGACCCATGTCCTGAAGGTTCTCGACGGTCGCAGAAAGTGTACTCCCAAATACATATATTGACCCCTTTCTAAATTAAAATGGCATTGTGTTTTCATAGATTTTACACACACACACACACACACACACACACACACACACACACACACACACACACACACACACACACACACACACACACACACACACACACACACATATATATATGTCCGTAGTCTAGGAATTCCATTCTTGTGAAAGCACGGTGACTAAGGCTGGCTTTGAGTGCTGGCGATTCCTGTTAAACAAGGAAAAGTCGACCGGCGCAGAGAACGCGTTTACGAGAAGTAGGCGGTACAAACCCATTTGATTTGTGAAATGTAAAGCAGACATAGGCTAGCACATGACGATGAAATTGATTTTGCTTATACTCCTCTCATATGCCATTATTGCCAAGAATCGTGGCAAACCAATCAAATCGCGTCTAGTAAAACGCACTTCAAAACATAAAAATGGCGGAAGAGTCGATCTTTGAAACTTCGCGAAACTATACCACAGGAAAACTGTAGCGCATAGGGGTTGCGCAGCATAGAGGAAATGACCATTCTTCTTACATGCGAGCGAAGCGAGCAAAGGTTGGCAACGTACTTTCCTCACTTCGGTTCGAAAAATATTTTTCATGTCAAAATAAAATATCGCCATCATGAAATGTATACACCAATTTCATCACTGGGTTGTGCTCTCGCATCTCCAACCCCATGCTGAACAATTAGTCACGTGCAATATTTGTTTTTCAACAATTTAAGCACAACTCGTTACGGAGGAGCCCCATCGCTCATGATAGTAAGCGGAAGTAGGTGGCTCTCATACCTGCTAATAAGGATAACTTGTCAGGTCGGTGCCTGACTCTGAGGATGTTGATATGGGATTCAACCCTACAGAAATACCAGAAACTACTTTGCGCAGAAGTAATCACAGGCTACCCTAACGCTCCTTGACAATTAGGAAGACGCCTGGCAAATGACTATATACCTACCCGGATATGACGTCGCTGTTGGTAGACATGCACACAAGCAGGCGAAAAGCAGCACCGAACAACTTCCTTTCATGTCTGTATCTCGTTTCGTATTTCTGAAGGAAATATATACAGGAATAATGTGTGTGTACTACCAGTAATGAGTTATGAGGGACCCCCTGAACATTTTGCTGAAAGGGAAGTATGAGCGTTAACAAACATTGGCAGACATCTTATGAACACACACCCATTTCTCTTTGTCGCCACCGTAAACATGCCCACAACAGAGTTGCCTCATACACGTGGGAGGGACGTCATGTTTTTTATTTTGTCGGCTTTTTTTAAGAATGTCGCTGTAGACTGCATCACACAGGAATAGGTGTGTGCGTCTAACCGTTTTTAAGTGTTTGAAAAAGAATATTGCACGCCATACATCAAATATCGTTAAAGATCGATTACTGTACAAACGACCCGAAACTGCACGTGAATCTCTCTCACAACATTCATGTTTAATAAACTCTTCAAAAAGAGAAAAGCAAAAACCCAAATATCAGTGAAATGTAGGTGTTATTTAAGGAAGTGTAGATCAGCGGAAAACAAAGATACATGAATGAAAGTTTGTGGAGCAATGCTATCTTGCTATCTTGTCCATGTGTCATCACAGTCATTACTGCTGTCCACCAGGTGGTGTTGAAGTCAGTACCTCGTATGACCACCTCCAGCTGCTACCGCTGTCCGACATCTCCTGGGTACAGATCGAATAGTCGTTGAATGTTTAGTTGTGGAATCCTACTCCTCTCTTGGACGGTCATTTGTTGAGTTTGCTGGACGAAATCGGTTCCACAATCGATTTACTGTGGCGGGATGAACGTTGAATATCATCGTCACCTCACTCTTTGATTCGTCAGTTGCAATCGTCCAATTGCCTGATTTCGATTTGCAGCGTTGAGACGTCCCATTTTCGTGTACACTACTTGCAAAGATCGTGGATGAAATTGTGAGATTTATTTGCCAATGGGTCTTTTATAGTCACATGCTGTACTCATGATTTGCACGTGAGAAATAATCATTGTGCCTTATATTCGTGTTCCACGACTTCCACGCACATCATGACAATCCGGATTGATAAAACCGTTCAACATCGTTTTGGGTTGCGTTTGGTCAAGCATGATCTTCTAAAATGTACTAGAAACTATGTGCAACCCTGAAAAAATGTTTGAGTTTACATGTATAAAAATTGTAAGTATCATTTTTGAATTTCACTATGCGTTTCTTTTTTTTTTTGAAGAGTGTATTAACATTGATTGACTCAAGTATGTCTCCCAATGTTTTCGATCGTAAAAGAGTTCCCCTACCTTTTAAGAACATATTTTAGAAAGTTTAGTTTAAATATAGGTGTACAAAAAAGGGCACATTAGGAAGTCAATATATTGCAAAATTCTAATTCGACATGGAAAAAGGAACACGATCTCTCTGTCAATTGCTTTGTGAAAATAGTTCATAAACATAGATGTTCATTCTATACAAACATCATATTAAAAAATACACGACTTTTAAAAGTCAGTCCGATTTTCTAAAACTAAATACCAACCTTTGACTGAGGATTGCTGAAAGTAATATTTATGGCAAAGTGCTCCTTCCTGAATTGCAACTTTCAAAATACCCTTTTGTCTCTGAGGCAAATCTCCTGCCATTATATACCACGATCGGTTTCTGTGCTAGTCTCCTGCCATAAGAAAATGACTTTGGAAAACCGCAAAGAAGAAGAAGAAGAGTATTAACTTCGACTGTTTGGGGCTGAACTATACACTGCCAATATTGGTTACAGGAACAGCGGAGACCTCGTTTGTTGCAGACCATCAACACCCAAACTTCAGGAATTCGCAATGAAATGCCAAGATGAAGTAAGCATCGATAATGACCCAAACACACTTAACAACTGTTTAGAGTGAGTTTAGTTTAACGTCGCATTCGGCAATATTCAGTCTACATTGCTACGGTTTGTAAACAATCGAATCTGAGCGAGACAATCCAGTGATTATCAGGATGAGCCTCGATCTACACAACTGGGATACGATGACATGTGTCAGCCGAGTCAGCGAGCCTGACCATCCCATTAGTCGCCTCTTACGAGTGAGTGAGTGAGTGAGTTAATATATATCGTCACATCGGCAATCTTGCAGCCATATCGTGACGAGAACAAGTAATACTGTCATTGTAGAATGAATGAGTATAAGAAAATAAAACCCTGTTGACAACGAACAGTAAACACACTAGTAAATATCGCAGATATCCATTTAAGACTAGCTAGTCGCCTCTTACGACCACCATAGGTTACTAAAGAACAGTCTTTACGGTTGATAATATTAGAAGCATGTGGACATTTCTATACACGTGGGATCAGATAGCAAACAGAATGATACATCATTAAAATATTTTATGAAATAAATAGACAAGTTAATGTTTAAGAAATGTCACCTTTGCTCGGAAACATGTGTCCCCCCGTCAGTTCCCTTCTCTCGTAGGCATCTTGCAAGGAACTACAGTAATAATCTAAATGTCGCGTATTTACCCTAATCTTCAACAAAATCAGATAATTACCTGCTCAATCTAAATCAGATGTTAAGAACCTTAAGAACTAGGATTGCAACCATAAATACAGTCGTGTTGAAATTATTGGAGAAATTACAAGCAGCATTTAGATCGACCGATATGGACATGAAAAGACTCATTCAAAGTGGTATTCTGTACAATTGGTCTCGTGTTAGAGCGATCATTTACTT